>NW_019174365.1:9815983-10085983 GCF_002260705.1 Seriola dumerili | reverse complement strand
TGAGGTTAGTCAAAATTGTACTGAAAAGACAGAAGAAAAGCTCCATGGGATAGTTGGAGCTCGACAGCTCACCAACCGCCCCCACGCTGGGCACCAAATGTGATGGTTCGCCCCTGCTGCTGCTCTATACAGGAGGCAGGACTGAACCATAAACACAGAAGTGGGGAGGACAGCTGTTCAGAGGTGTACTTATCAAAATCATTTCTGTGTTTTATTTCAAAATACTTATTGGAGTAAAAACATAGCTCAGATGTAGCTAACTTACTGATTGATATTAGCTTAATATCATGTCATTGCTGTGGCTGAAGGTCCACTCACACTGCTGTGCTCGGAGCCAAAAGTTTACCCCTAGCTCCTCACGCCTTCCCCCCTCCTGAACACACGCACACACACACACAGCACAGATATGCCCCCCCCCCCCCCCCTTAACACACGAAAGAAGTTACACAACCAGCTGATGGAACTCCAGAATCCGGCGTGAAGAGGACTCACTAATAGCAGCCGCCTACAAGCTCCTGCCATTCTGACATCAGTGGCCCCAGACTGTGGAGAAGCTGGCAGGACTGGGGGAGCGTGCCTTCTGGCCTCGGCAGGGAGGAAGGCCAGCAGGCTACAGCATCACACACATACAGTAACACATGCACGCACGCATTTCATCCTGCAGTGGGAGTCACGGCTAAGGTAGCTCACATGCAGGCAGTGTTCGGGGGGTGGGGGGGGGTGGAGTGGGGGGGTTAATGTAAGAATCACAAAGCAACAAAGGGTAGAGAGCAGAACGTTGTTAATTGGCATGAGTTGGCTAATGCCTGCCTACCCAAGCCATGACGGCCCTGCCAAGACTGGCAGAATGTCACAAGTCAGCGGTGCAAACTGGGATGGGCTTCAGCTCAGGTTTTCCTAAACTACGCCAGGTTTATTAGAACTATGTATCTGATCTTAAAAAGTCACACAGTGGTGAGAGCCGATGGCAAAGCTGCGACCTGGTGTGTGATCGTCTCTCTCTCACCTCTAATTCACCCTCATCCATACTGTCAGATACGCTGTCGCTACAGAAAAGTGTACGTGAAGCTTCTCGTGCAGGGATCTTTCAGCAGGACACACACAGCTGGATAAAGCAAACAGGGTTCCAGTCAGCGTTGCCTCCTTCACTGCAGCCAACACAGAAGTCACACCACCTGCCACAGACTTAAAGGTGACTGACAGGCGACTTGTTGGCACAGGGTCTTGAGTGGATGAATCATATTGTAAGTGCACCAGATGACATGATGAGTTAGTTATGTAATACCAGTGAGCAATTCAGGTCAGTTACCTCAAAGACCAATATGACAGGTAATATTGCTTTCAGATGCAAACAGTAACTCCAGTGTTGGACTTTTGACTATAGGCCTTTTTCCATAAGGGACATTTTTGGCATGTTACAGTAGGAAAAGTGTAAATAATAAAATTACTGATGGCTGAATATCATTTAGCTGCCTTGGTTTCAGAGACTTTGTGTTGCGCGTGTTGGCTCGCTGTCATATTGTCATGGCTTCTTGGGAAACTTGAATAGAACCAAGCCATTGTCCGTGTTATTAGTAGCACCTGTGCTGACAAGTCAAAATGTCTGCTGTGAAAAAGGTCTTTCGAGCTTTGGCGATGAAGAAGTGTCAAATAACCATTTTATCGAACATATCATTGCCTTTTTTCACAGTATTCATGATATTAAGCTATGTTATATAAAACTGAAAAACCACTTACAGTCAAGATCACACCAGAACGGTGTCATTCTCAGTGTGACAGAGAGGTGGATATTAATGGAGGTTTCCAGTACAAAACATGTGTATCCATACTATACAACATCAAGGCTCCATATTACTCCCTACAATCATTTACACTTGCCCTCTCATGCTCCAGTGGCAGGGCAGTAGATTCACTCATTATGTGTAACATTTACACTTATAATCTGAAACATGTTTGAAACACACCTGCTACAGCAATAATCTAGTGTCACTACAATTTCAACTTTAAAATACAATTCCCTCTAAGTGAATTTGAATTAGTCTCAGTGAAAACCAGTTGATAAAGTGAAAGAGAAAATAGCTTTACGGTAGAGTGAGACCACCCACTCACATCCTCTGCAGCTCTGGGTGAGTCACAATCAACCATCGTTAACCACACAGGTGAAATAAACCATGGTTCGGTCCCCAACACCTACGTGAATCCCTCCAAAAGCAAAATGAGAAATGCCAGAATTCTCATGGGTTTTACACTGATTTGCCCACCCCTCCCCATATCTAGTCTCTATAGTGCAAAAAAATCTCTTTACATTGAGATTATTGTATTGTATTTACGCTTAAACATTTAAAACAACTGTGTATACCAGGTGGCAATGCAACTGAGATTGGAGACACATGGGCTCAGGGGCTCCTTGGAGAGCCCCCGACATCTAATAACTGGCAACTATAGGGAAAAAGCAAAACCAAAAAGACTAACAATGAACATAATTAATTGAAATTTCACAATGATGTGAAAAAAAAGCTAAAGCAGTTTTCTTCTTTGTTCATTTTGACTGCAACAGATCCGCTGTCTTCACACCTCCCACATTGGTTTAGCGTGTTGCATTGTCCCCCACACAGCTATTCACATACACACACACACACACGGGCACACAGTAGAAACACAGAGACCCACATACGTGCGCACACACACACACACACACACACACACACACACACACACACACACACACACACACACACCAATGTATATGAAGACCACATCAGCCTGGGGCTCCCCTTTTGTCTGCCTCTGCACTAAAGGTGTGATCACTCATTGTGCTGGTGAAGAGGTGGGGAACATTCTTCCACCAGGGGTGGAAGATATTAGCCTGGTGTGTCCTCTGCCAAATCATCTGTTGAACCGAAGGTTGGCCATCATTGGGGATCCCCTTGATGCATCCGTCAGAGCTGTGAAGGACAGTTAGTTATTGTTGTGTCACCAAGCAAGAATGCCTTGAAAAGAATTCTAACTTTACTAAGTTAAAGGAGTAGTTCAACATTTTGAGAATTTTGCTTGTTCCCTTTTTTTGCTGAGAGTCAGATGAGAGCGATACCACTCTCATGCCTGCAGAGTAAATATGTAGCTGGGACCAGCATCTGGTTATCTTAGCTAAGCACAAAAGTCGAATGCAAGGAGGAAACAGCTAGCATGGCTCTGTCCAAAGGTAACTAAATCTGTCCACTAGTATCTCTAAAATTCATGAAATATTGCCATGCCAAGTGAATAAACTTGCATTTTAGTTGTTTAAATTTGATTTTGACTCCTCCAGACACTTTAAAACCATTCATTCCATACTGTGTGTGTTCACACATGTGTGAAAGAACAGCTAAAAGTTTGAATATTCCAGTGGCTTCAATCGCTCAACATACACCAGAAAGGAAGTCTGGACCATTAACACCGGGTACGGGTCTCGGCTGGTTTGTTCTATCAAGGTCTACAACCATCGGATGAACCTCGAAACAAGCGCTCCCCCCGTCAGACAGAATGTTTCATCCATGTGTCTAGACCTCCACCATATCTGACCCGCCAGCACAGAAGGACACACAAACACTTGACAGACGATCATAAGGAACAAATACAGACAGGCTCCTTCCCTCCACCATGTGACTTGGACATGCACGCTCACTGCTGTTCGTAATTTCTTATCATTGACACCCACCCCTCCACATCCACATATACACTTGTCAAATATAACACCTCTACTCACAAAGAGGAGACCAGGTTCTGAGCCCTCTTCGAGGAGGCCGGACTGAATAGTCCCACCTAGTTTATTTGTAAACCACACACGAGTGGGCTTCCCCTTAAAGGCTGTCAGCTCTGGTCTTCATCTGTAGACAGAAAGGCCTTTTGCTCAGTCCTTTACATCTCTCCCCTGCTCTCCAGTCAGAGAAGGAGACCAAACCATGGACCACTTCCATGCTATGTGGGAGTCCCTGCTGTTTCAGTGGCTGCCAGGCAGGCAGCCTCTTCCCTCTCCCTTCGAAGCGTTTGGCTCCATTACCGCGGGAGCCCATCTGATGTGGGCCCCCCCCCCCCATCTGACTAGCAGCTCTCTTCCCCAGGCCCAGACGGCTGGAGGGACGAAGCAGACGAAAGGGGCCGCAGATTGTTGTAGACCATTTACATGTAAATACAGAGACCAGGCCTAGGTCTGGGTTCAATATTGAAGGTGTCCGCTGCACTGAGGTCCCTCTGTGTGGGCATATATGAGCGTGTGTGCATACACACCGGCAAGTGTATATGATTGTGTGTGAGCATGTGCGTGCACGTGTGTGTGTTTCCATGTATGTGCATGGCATGACCCAGTACATCTAAATTATACAGCTGCCAAATTGCTGCAAATGTTTTAATACAAAAGCATTCTGTGGTCTCTAATTATATCTAATGGCTGCTGGATGCATTTCTCCAGAACAAAAATAGGAGCCTTTTCAGTGAATAATTTGGCATTTCATCAACTAGTTCAATATATAATTGCACAAAACAATAAAAAGAAATAATAATATTGACTTAAATGTGTCCAGTAGTCAGATAAATGAGGCCTTAAAGGGGGCTGCAATGATATTTTTTGTTTGACTGAAAGGGGCATCTGAGGGCCTTCTAGCACTGTGAATGTAGTCTCTACTCCCCAGAGCAGACTGAAGATGCCAAGGCAACATCACTATTTCACCGGGGGGGTCAACCTTAAACCATTAATCATGTCTACATAACCTCCCTCCCGCTAGCATATGCCTCTGGTTGGTAGACAGTAAGTCAGTTAGGGCTTTCCTCTGTGTCGCTCTAGAAGCTTTCATACCAGGAGAGAGAAGTGTTAAAACTCTACATTCTCACTTCTGACTCACTGATTTAACCACATTGAGGCAGGAGCAGCAGCAGAATACTCCTGTGGTGTAAATCTGTTTGTGTTCCCTGTCCAAAAAAAAAAAAAAAAAAAAAAAAAAAGGCAAGTGGAGAAAAAAAATAAAGGGTCCTTCTGAAATGCAGTTTCTGAGTCAGGGTTAGCAATGTGATAAAAGCCCAGCTTGTTTGGCAGTAATAGTGCTATGGGAAAGGACAGAGAACCAGGGGTGAGCTGGGTCGGGTTGCTGTGTCTTGGTGGCCGTGGCTGGTTGGTTGATGAGCCCAAGCGTGGGACCATCTCCCCCTCCCCTCCCCTCCCCACCCCAGCTCACCCCAACTCTCCTCAGCCAAGAGAGTATGCCTGTTGGAGAGGGCGTGTTATCTCGGAGGCTTAATGCCGAGTCGATACAACTCCGCCACCCTCCCTTACACCTCACGTTCCAGGGAACACATATATCCAGTCTACGCTGTCAAACTTTTAGCACCTGCTATTTTGCTTTGGTCCCTTATGTCAATTCCTCTGGTGTTTCAGGAGGATGGGCTGGGAGAAGTGGGTCAACAAAGGTTGATGCTAAAAAGGGGATGGGGGTGAGACTCGGGCCATCGGACTACCATCCACTTTTGGCGTCGTCGGCTTCATGTTCTGCTCATGACGACACACTGAGTGAAAGTAAAAGGGTGGATGTGTCAAAATCAGTTCAGTGATCTGCTTACCCAATTCAAAGAAAAAAAAATCTGTAGTTAACTCCCTGCTGCGGGCAATGACTTTGGTATGGGCAGGTTTTTTTTTTCTAAGGCCTCCAAAAATCCAAATATAAAAGATTCAACTGCAGTTATGTGCATTAATTCTGTGTTTTTTCAACATCTGGAAAACGTTACTACTTGGCTGCTTACTTGCAATAGTTTCTTTATTTGTATAAGAGGATAAAAATCAGATGAGAAGAGCACCTGAAACTCACCCTGCTTCCGTACTGTGTACCTGCTGCTTTTCCCACAGGCCCTGGGTGACACTTTCTGTAATGCAGTAATCCAAAAATCATGTTATCATGCATTGGGGAATCAAATACAGTGAGTGCAGCTTCAATCCTATTTCCCTGAATGCAGCCAGTACACCTTATTTTTCTAAGAATTGTCTTAACACAATGGATTATCATTGCCCCCTGAAAACCTGCGCATCGCCAAAGTATTGGGCTCAAATATCCCCAGATACATTTCTGCAATAATCCACCGATCCTTCCGCAGGCCAGACACAAAAAACCACGTACGTGCGTGCATGCAGCAACATGCTGACACTGAGACTTATCTGTTGATATGACGCAAAGCAGCATCTGATGGTTTTATGCTATCTGGCGTATTTTAATGTATTTTGAGGAATTCAAATGCGCTGCATATAGACAGAGAATTCCCGCGGGTTTCACTCACTGACTGGTTGCAGATGGGGAAGATTCTCATTTCATGATAATTTGCTCTGCCGGAATGACATCTGGAACAACCAACATGACATCAAACATGAATATACTTTACATATTCTAATGTTCTTTGAGTAGGTAAAAAAGACAAAAGGCATGGCGACAAAAATGTGAAACCCTCATTTTATACAGATTCGTCTTGTCTAATCTGGAGGGAAAAACCTTGTGCTGTTTAAATCATGAAGAAAATGGTGGAGACAGGGAAATAAGAAAAAGAGAAAGTAATTGATGAAAGCAATATGTACCCAAATGGAAATTCATGAAAGCTGTCACCTTCGTATCTTTGAAGACAGCAGCATGTCTGTAACATAAGCTTTCCTTGTGTAAAGACTACTGCTTTGATTAAATGTTAGCAATCCCCACACACTGGAAAATATACTGGGGGACATCTTTGATAAACTTGTGAAATAAATTCTTTCCAATAAAAATGTTCTTCGGGATGATGATTTGCGGAGGAGCACGGCGCTGGCATGGTGCACATTGCACTCGCTTCTTTTCCCAGCAACCCTCCCTCCAGGGGTCTCGGTGGCGAGGATCTCTAATGAGACCTGCGTTATTAATCCTTGCAATGGGGTACATGAATTCACTCCGGAGCAAAGGCTTCAGCAGCCACCTTGGCCCATAAAACCTGGAATGTATTCCTTTCATGTGCTCTGTTGATGATCTACTCTGACAACAATATGGTAAGACTTCCCTTCCCCCTGTCGCGCGGGCCCTGGCCCGGGGCCAAAGAGGGTCATCTCAGACACACTTGGACTTTTATAGGTGGTCAAGAAACATGCTGACAGGTCACAAGTGGGAGCTCCTTTATGAATCGGACCTAAACATCCACCTCATTTGGAATTAGTTTATTTATAGGTGGCCTGTAAATCACATTCAGTCTTGGGGTCGTTTTGGAAAACTAACATTCTTCAGACCGAGGCCATTAAAACAATAACATTAAGGTTGTTTTTCTGGGATTTTCTTGTAATCATCTGTGAAACAAAGCTGTAAAGTACAGGAGCAGCTGTGAAATAATTCATACAAAGGAAATTTCACATATCTCAATGACAGATTGTAAAGAATCACAGCGGCTGTGTCTATGCAGGTGGCATGAAATCCAAATTTTCGTTAATAGCATTACTTCCCTTAACATCATCAATCAGCTGCTGATCATGCAAGGGCCCATTATATAAGAAAAGCCATTGGCAGCATTGTACTAATGAGGCGATGACAGCTCAGGTGTGACATGCTTGACTTTCCTTCTAATACAAATGCAGTTTCTTTTGAACTATATATAGATTTACCCTCTAACCATAGAGTGACAGCCTGTAGCAACAGTGAGTCAAGATAGCAGCACCTCTGCTGTGTGTTTGTGTGTGTGACTGAGAGCAGGCGAGAGAGAGAGAGAGAGAGAGAGAGAGAGAAGGGGACATGAAAGTATATAATGTTCAATTCGAGATCAACGTCACAGGCCCATGATGAGTCTCATAACTCGACTTAGACTATTGCATTCAACTGTGTTCACTCGACTCCTTTGGGATTCATAGAAAAATAGGCATTCACAACAGATAGAGCTAAAATGGAATTAATGGCTTAGAGTAACCCTATTTCACAAAACCCAAAAGCCGCTCCAGCAGCATCATTTTACAGGTTTCCCTGAGGAATGCTGCGTTTGTTGCAAAGAGCAGAAAAAGAAAAAAAGCAGGTGATTGGTGAAAATCAGGATTTGGTTATGCTGCAGATAAGTGAGATTCTCTGTTGAGAGACAGGTCAGAGTAAATAATGGAGCCTGCTTTAAATCAAATGAAAAAAAGAAGAAGCTTGATCTCAGTAGTCATATGCTTGGTGTTTCCGTCTCTGTGCAGTAATCTGGGGAGGGTCTCGGTCTTGATTGACAGATTGTGTGCTGTATGCATGTAGCTCTGGTCCCCTGATGGCCCAATTGCCAGCTTTACTGTCCCATTTATGACACGAGCCAATCTGCCTCCAGCCGAGACTCTCCCTCAGCTTTTCACAGATTTGTATCCCCATTTTCCCCAAATTCATCTCACCCCTTACTCCCCCTCCAGCTTACTTCAAGACTCACACGTGCGCACATGCACAAACTGCCCACACACAGGCACGCGCGCGCACACAAACAGACACATACACACACACACACACACACACACACGCACACACACACACACACACACATACACACACGCAGACACAGACACACAGATGCAAACACAGACACAAGCTGAGCTCACTGCAGTTGAAGATGATGTAAAGTGAGATACAAGTGGAAAAAGTGAGAGCTGACGGCCTGCAGCGTGCAGCTCTTTCACAGTCTTAAGTTACTTTCAGATAAATGAGGATGGGGAAAGTTATCCAGTTATCCCGATCAGTCACTAGAGAGCGCTGTCCCTGTGTCACCGCTGACAAGTCCTTTCATCATGAACGCCTGCGTACAGGATCAGCGTTTGTTGTGCGACATGTTTCTTTGATTAGTTCTGGTTTCGGGAGCTTTCGATCTGTTCCACTCGCTTTTTCCGAGTGTGTGTGTGTGTGTGTGTGTGTGTGTGTGTGTGTGTGTGTGTGTGTGTGTGTGTGTGTGTGTATGTGTGTGTGTGTGTGTGCGTGTGACTCACGGCAATTCAAAATTAATTTACATTCAATAAACAGGTTTCATTTTTGATCATTTACTTTTACAGCTGTGATTCTTTTTTCCCTCAGTCTTTATTTTCATCTTGCCTCCGCGTGCACGCAGACTTCTGCAGTGTTAGTGTCATAGTGCATCCTGTCTCTCCGTTTGGGCACCCCCTGCCACCAATTAATCACGGCAGCTCTCTCCAGTTAAACACCCCCCGGAACCCCCCCCCCCCCACCCCACCACGACCCCCGAATGTTAAAAAAAAAAGGAAGAATTTTTTTCGCCTGCTTTCAGAAACCTCATCAAGTGGCCTGTCAATATGAAACTGCATTCAAACAGTCAGAGCCTCACATAAATTTAAATGGGTTCATATTTTTATTATAAGCAAATTAAATCAGAGAATCCGTCTCATTTGTCCTAATTGTTCATGTTTCCTGTAATTCAATAGGAGGCTTTAATGTAATCTAGCATATATTGATTGATAAAGATCGTTTTTCTTGTGTGTGAATTAATGAAAAATTTAACAAGCATTGTATTAAAGAAAAAAAAACAAAGACCGAAAATAGGGGGGAATATAAACTTAACTTTTTTTTTTTTGAAGAGAAATAAAACCCTGGCAACAAAATAATGTATTGAGAAAAAAGGGAAGAAAAGGCTTGCCTGGAATAAAAGTCCACTGACATTACTGGACTTTTCTTAAACAGAGACAAAACAAAATAATAATTAAAAGAGAGGGAATTTTTTTTTTCATATCAGATACATGTTTGTTGTTTTTTTTTTTTTTTTTATCAGTTTTTAGTGAGTTTTTACAGTTGAGAATTTTATTAGAGCCAAGACTGAGAACCTGGAAGTGGAAGTGGCGGCGGAGTCCAATTATAGGAAATAAGGTGCACATGTGATTTTTTTTTAAGGTGTTGGGAGTGTTTGCAGTGAGGGGAAAGGTCTCGCTTTTTGCTGTTAATCGAGGGTAAATCCTCAGGGGTGAGTGAGTGAAAGTAATCTAACAAATCTGAACGTGTATTTTGCTGCTGTGTTGGGCGAGGGGACTTGGAGCCGAAGCTGAAAGTTTAGAGGTGACTGTGCACGATGTGCTGGGGTTCAGGACTCGTGGCAGGCGACACACTTGGTTATTTTGTGTTTAGTATTTGAGGTCAAATGCGGAGAAATCCTGCTTATCGTCTCCGCCTTATGTTTCACTTAAAGTCGATAACAAACCGAAGATAATTTACACGTTTACTGTATTGTGAAACGATAGAAAATGTTTGCTTTTGCCCGTGTGGAAAGATGTCTAGGCCTGAGATATGAGAATAAAAATAAACACCAAGTTTCTCTTGGTGTTATTTCTACCAGACACTTTGTAATTGAATTAAACCATAGGCTGCAGGACTGGTGCCCCTGCATGCTTCTCCAAAAAGCTCCTCCCCCCACGCTGACAATCAGTTGGGTGTGTGGAGAACTACATCTTATAAGAACCGCTGAACATCCCACGTCGAGCCCATAATCTGATCTGAAAATCCTCAAGTGAGGAGAAGGTTTCACCTCCTTCCATCATTCGTCAGGGAGGGAGGCGTGCAGAGACAGAAGCAACCAGGGCGCCGGTGGCTGTGTCGCCTCTTCGGCCGAGATTCACTCTCTGGACTCTAGAAACTCTTCTTATTTATTGCAAGATCTAATAACAATGCAGCTAGAGAACATCCTTCCCAGCTCTAGCATCAATTTACCCAAAACCTTTTACAACCTTTCCTCGTCGGACAGTGCCAACAACAGCCCGAGGCCATCATCGCAGCTTGAATATCAAGAAGTCGACCGGACGGAATCAGAGTCTAGCAGCGCTCCTAAGAAATACCTGAGCGGGGTGGGAAACGGGATGCTGGGTGAGGGGGACACTTTCACTAAGACCGGGCCCGATGGGAGGAAAGGCTCCCCGGTGCTCGGTGAGGACGAGCTGACGAGCGGTCGGCGGTACAACATAGACGAACTTGGCTCTGAAAGATACTTCATCTCGTCGTCCCAGGCGAGTACCGACATGGCAAGCCCCTGTTCCCTCTTTCCCTATGCAGGACAGACCGGGTCGGTGTACACAGGGTCCAGCAGCTCCAGGTACCCGGCTTCACTTCATTACGGATCCGTCCTGCCGCCGACAGGCTTCTCCTCCTCGTCCGTGTGCACCGGCCGGAGCCAGTTTAGCAGCGGAGGGTACCAGTTCAGCCAGGGTCCGGGCTGTTTGTACCCCTCCTATCCGGGTACGGGGACGGGTATCGGCTCCATGTCTCTGCCGGGGTCTGCCGCCGGAGCCAGAGCGCAGGTGTATCTGTGTAACCGGCCTCTGTGGCTGAAATTCCACCGGCACCAGACCGAGATGATCATCACCAAACAGGGCAGGTAAGCAGATGCGCTGCCGGAGGTCTCATTTAAAAAATACGACGAAATATCGTCCAGAATATGAGTTAGTTGTTTTTATTATATATATATCACCTGTTAGTCCCTTTAGTCTTCATGTTTCACACGGGGATCATTTTTCTTCCCCACTTTTTACGCACGAGCAAAAATGTTTAGCACACGAACCATATCTTCTTTTTTTTTTAATCAGGTTTGGTCTTTTTAAATTTCAAGAATTTCGTTTCTGGTAAATTGTAAATACACTCGCACGCAATATGTAGCCTAATAATGACACTGATTTAAAAAAAAAAAAAAAATTGAGGCCATTTCATTCTGCAAAATGCAACACATGAAGACATTTCACTGGCAACAGTTTGTCTTAGAGTTTCTCCTGCTTTATGAGCACAGCTGTTAATTAGTTTTGTTTGCCTTTTTCCAGACGGATGTTCCCATTCCTCAGTTTCAACATCACTGGACTCAACCTCACGGCCCATTACAATGTCTTTGTAGAAATTGTTTTGGCTGACCCGAATCACTGGCGCTTTCAGGGAGGAAAGTGGGTCACTTGTGGGAAAGCAGACAATAATATGCAAGGTGAGTTAGACAATTAACATACACGTATTTAACTTGGCAAATAGAAAGAAATTGATATAACGTTAATAGAAAGGATGCAGCTCGTGTTGCAGTCACGACATCTTGAGGATATCAGAATCAAATCTGGGTGTAAAGATAAATTAAATATAGATTGAATTGTTTTGGAAATAAAGACAGTTGCATGTTCTTTTTTCTTCTTTTTTTTCAAACAACTTGACAGATTTTGATTTTGAATGTTTTAATGCAAAAATTCAGTCATTTTGATTTGACATTGCTGTTATTAATATGGCCTTTAAATAACTGGTACTGTAAAGAGTTATAGCTTTAAATACATTGAAAAAATTCATTCTTCATTTGAGAGTTTAATGTAAATGGAAAATTATAAGAAGTTTTCTTCAGAACTATTTAGGTTTTGAATTTTATTATATTAAATTGTAAAAAAAAAAAAAAGAAAAATCATAAGCTCTTCTCTAAGCTGCTATCAATTAATGTTTTTATATCCAAAACAGAAAATTTACAGGAACACGTTTCATTGTATTTTCATGTAAATAACAATATTTTATAAAATAAAGTGACAAGAAGAATAAGCAGTCTCGGGGAAAGAAAATGTCAAAAAAACAGTGTATGATTTTACAACATGTATGTTTAGATACAGCCTTTCTGTTTATTTCACTGACTACATTATTTAAATTTCAGGTAACAAGATGTATGTTCATCCTGAATCCCCAAACACCGGTGCTCACTGGATGAGGCAAGAAATCTCTTTTGGCAAGTTGAAGCTGACCAACAATAAAGGGGCCAACAACAACAACACACAGGTTAGATATTGATTTCTGACATGCTCAAATTCAATATTTGCCAAATGGACCAGTGTTTTCAATATTGGTTGTGGGTTTATTAATTATTTAGTTAATCTTTCCAAAATTATTATTTGGATACAATGACACTGAAAGAATGATTTGCCATATTTTAATGATATTTATTGGCAAGTTTTTCCACCACTTTAATTGAATCGAAAAGACATGCATCTCATGCCTTTTTAGTTTTTGAAATGCACAGCGTCGTACTATCACACATTTTCCCTTTGCAGATGATAGTCTTGCAGTCGCTTCATAAATACCAACCTCGGCTGCACATTGTGGAGGTGACAGAAGACGGAGTGGAGGACATGAGCAACGAGGCCAGAACTCAAACCTTCACCTTCCCAGAGAACCAGTTTATAGCCGTCACTGCTTATCAGAACACAGATGTAAGATTTAGAATTTTTTCTGTTTGATTAAAAATATATTTTGCTATTTAGAGTCAGAACAATAAAACTAGTTACTTAGTTACTTGCTTTAAGATATAGAGTATTATATACAGCAGGATTATAATGTCTTTTGTTTGTTTGTTTTTTAGATCACACAGCTGAAGATAGATCACAACCCATTTGCAAAAGGCTTCCGGGACAATTATGACTCGTACGTATCTTGCACTTTGAGCAGTGTGGTTGATCTGTTTTTTTCTGTGGTACACACTTCGATACTTGTCTTGGACCCTGAATTTTCTCAGCTGGTTAATTTTTTTTTTTTTGTTTGTGTGTTCTTCCTCATCTGCTGAACAGGATGTACACAGCCCCGGAGAGTGACAGGTTGACTCCATCCCCTACAGATTCCCCACGCTCCACCCAAATTGTGCCTGGGGCCCGCTACGCCATGCAGCCTTTCTTTCAGGACCAGTTTGTCAACAACCTGCCTCAGAACCGCTTCTACACGGGGGAACGGGCTGTTCCCCAAACCAACAGCCTCCTCTCCCCGCAGAGTGAGGACGCCAGCGCTGCTGCCTCTGCCCAGCGCTGGTTTGTCCCTCCAGTTCAACAGCCAGGCTCCAACAAGCTGGATCTGTCGTATGACAATGACTATTCCACCAGCAGCCTGCTCTCCTATGGCATCAAGCCCCTGTCCCTGCAGACGTCCCACGCCCTCAGTTACTATCCAGACTCGGCCTTCGCCTCCATGGCTGCTGGTTGGGGCACCAGAAGCACTTACCAGCGCAAGATGACCACGGGCCTGCCATGGTCCCCGCGTCCAAGCCCCCCGGCCTTCCCAGAGGACCAGCTGGGGGCCACTAAAGACAAGCTGCCTGAGGAGAGCGCGCCGGCAGCCTCAACCTGGATCGAGACGTCCCACTCACTGAAATCGGTGGACTCTACTGATTCTGGTGTGTACTCCATGGTCTGCAAGAGGCGCAGGATGTCTCCTGGGGGCTCAAGCACAGAGAACTCCCCGACCATCAAGTGTGAGGACTTGACTACGGAGGAGTACAACAAGGACAACCCAAAAGGCATGGGTTATTATGCATTCTACACAAGCCCCTAAGACTGTATTTATTGAAACTATATATAATTCTTTTGTTTATTATTGAGTGCTCTCCATTCCTTGTTAATGTCTTTTTTCTCTTTTCTCTAAAGGTGCCAAAGCTTAGTGTTCCCCCAAGCAAGCTGCACAAGGTTATTTTCCCAGGCCAGCCCCTCTCACATACCTGAGCAGAAACATGCATAGTGATTGTTGTTTTTGAAAAAGCATGTCCCTTTTTCTTTTATTTTTACAATTTATACATTTTTTTTCCACAAATGTGATATTTTTTTTCCCCTGTTTTTTTCCTGCGTATTTAAGTCATTTTCCGTTGTACAGTATTCGTGCACTTTAGAATGTGATGTATCTTGTACAAATTGTCTTCATGGAGGTGTTATTAAATGGATAATAAAACAGCTTTTCATAAAGCATTGTCCAAATGTCTTTCTCTGGATGTTTTCTTCATATTATTGAGACAGGAAAGTGGCGGTTCTTAAGATGATCTTTCTTGTTCAGCTGTAAATAAAAATCTATACATGAATTTTAAAATGTATAGCTGAAGCGGGAACTGGTGCATTTAAATTACAATGAAATCTAAATGAAAACCGTGCATGTCTTGTTGAGCAATGAATGTGTATGAATAGGGCAACCTGTAAACCTGCTGTATTTTATGGCTTGTTGTGCAGGCCATGAATTTGGGCCTCTAAAACAGAGGCCCCCAACTGGTTGCTGCCAACAAGCTGACATTGCAACAAGTAGCATAAAATCTACCCTGTATAATACAATAATTTCAGACAGCGTGGGGTGCAATAAAAGAAAGCCAATGTCATCTTATTTATTTAGTTTAACAAAATTAGATTTTTATTAATGTCTCCTAAGCAATGTGAGTCTAACTGCATATGTGTAGGGAAGTATACAACATTTGATAAGCTTTGGCTGCTGTAAATCTACCATACTTCTCCATTACTAAAGCATATTTAGTGTCGTCTTTTAAAAAACAAGAAAATGACAAGACATATAGAGTGAAAGCTAATCTGTTTTAAAGCCACAGTCGGTAAGATTTTTTTCATGTTTTCGTGCCCAATAAACAGCAGAAATTCTCAGAGTCCATGGCGTTTATGCACCAAAAGAGCTGAGCAATCATTTTCAAGCTACAAACAAGTGTTACAAGGTAACACCACAGCTCACAATTCAAGTGAGTGAAGTGTGATTTAAATATGAGATTTACATGTCTTACATGACGTGACTCACAACATAGACCCAATTAGGTGACAAGCACACAAAAGCACATAGTCCTACTATTCCGTCTGTTGTTGCCATGGTGTTTTCACAGGTTTTATAATTTACCTAAGTAATGCAACTGAATTTGAGGCATGTGTACTTAGAAAATTTGAAAACAGGCTAAATGTAAAATGGTCCACCAGCCATCCAACTAAGGGCAATGTACAGCTCAACACCTCTATTTATACTGTAGATTTATGGCCTCTCCAAAAGTGGATTAGTGAAGATAAAATCCACAAAAAGAAAAGTCATAATATTCACACAGAGACTACTTGGCTCATGTTCTCAGCACCTGTTTTTCCTCAGTGAAAATACTTCAAATCCTCCCCCATAAGAACCCCAATTTGAATTGATTTACATACTCAAATTCTAATTAATTCTCTTGTCAGACTCCTTGACAAAGTGAGGAGTCTGACTAACTCCAATTAACACCTCCTAACAAGGTAGAGTGCTTGATTGCCCTGGCCTCTCAGGAAAGCTGTAAGAAAAAGGCTCTTCGGGGGGTTTCGAGTCTGGAGAATAAAAATGTTTGCACTTGTGCGTGTCAGCAAATTGTATTTCAAAGCATCTGATGATGTTTTTATTCTCCTTTTCATGTTGTTTTGACCTCTGCTCATCAGTAGTTGAGAGGTGGAGTATAACTGTCAAGATTATGACTGGACAACCACATCAGCTACACGCATCAGAGAAGAGGGTTGCAGAGATGTAACGGTAATTGATACACTGACAATCAGAGAGAAAACTAATGAGAATTTAAATGCTCATAATGTAGTGGAAATAGCAGTGTCTTTAACCTTGTCAGAATCCCCTAAATAACGTATTGAGTCTTCACATGTCAACAAAATCTGGTGCTTTTTATTAACGTAATAACTTGTAGGTGCAATTCTTATACCTGTTTCACATCCTTCATGAGTAATACTGCTGTTTAACTTCCAATAAAGACACGATTGCTGGGAAACTAACTGCTGTTTAAATGCCTTTAAAAAGGCAATCTTGGCATTGACACTGGGCACTGAAGATGTAATCTCTGCCATCCTCCAACTGGAATAAAACTGTCTGTAATGAAGTACCACAACAGCACACACTGCAACAGCACCATCTATCTTGTATTTAAACTACAAACATCGTCCTCAGTTTCCACTCAGTGAACACACTCTGATCATTTATTTGATGGATATTCCATGATGTTATAACAGATGATTCTCGGGCAACTCCAAAATCCAGCAACAAGTCGATAGATTGTGTCTTTCTCAACCATTCATGCAAGAAGTACAGTAATCAATAGACACCTCTACAGCATGCTTCCACAAATTCAGACCATGTTGATTTAAAGGAGATATGCGCACTGGGATAAGACCTGAAGAACTGTACTGTGCTCCACTGTTGCTGTTAACACTGTAAGCTACAATCTCAGTAACAGAAGGAGTTCTGTTGTAGTGTCTGTATCACAAGGCCTAGGAGGACCGACCAGTGGTTTGTACAGTTCATAGTGTATTAGTAAAACTTTACTGCTCTCTTTCTCCTTCTTGTTTCGTGTGTGTGAACAGTTGCGTGTCTGTGCCCTTCCCTCAGGCCATCCAATGGTGACCATGTTGAGAGCTCATGTAAGAAAGGCCAAGCAGGCTACGGAGACATTGTACCCAAGGAGGGCTGACATCTAAACACAGATGAAGGCCTGAGGCTGTTTCCTCACCTTCAGTCACACACTATTACTGCTCTCACTGACTAAATGCAGCCACAGGCAGACGTGTGTCTGGGTCAAGATTTTTTAGACATCCCTTAACCTACAGACAGGCAAGACTGGGACACTGGTGATTATGTTTCCTCTTCACACTATATTTCCCCTTTTGATGTGTTGATAAATGTCACCTCTGTTAAATGATTTTCAAGCCAGTTAGAGTTACAGTAAAACCCTTCCTCAGGAATAGTTTGAGGCTCATAAAACCACTCTGATGTTTTGTGATGCCTTCACTTGCGATCTTGTTAATCGCTTTTATTCTAAGGATTTCGGTTTAGACATCTTGAAGTGAATGTCATTAGCCAGATCCTTTATAGGTCTTTATAATCTCACCAGAAATTATGCACATAGATTTCTTTCTGATGACTGCATGAACACCTAGGCCCACACCAAAACGAGGAACCAGGTCCAGTGTACTACATTGTGTTGTACCACCTAGTGCAAAACAATAATACATGTAGATACTTCCTGGCACCAGTGCAAGTCATGTGGTATTCTGTTTTATGTATCATGAGCATATGTTCCTTGTATTATTAAGTGAAAGTCATGGGCATTGACAGTCCTAATGGTGCTGACAAAGGCTCTGCTTTTAGCTCGCCCCAGGTGTTGATGTACACAACGCAGTGCTTTATTTAGTCTCACCGCCTCCTTTGGAACTGGTTCGTCAGCAGTGAATCGGGGGGTGGGCCGACTACAGTACGGGTGTAATGCTCGCAGGTCTGTTGGAGTAAGACCCTGGCGTGAGATGAGTCTCAAGTTAGCGGGGCCACAACTGTTTGGAGAAGGGCGTTGAGTGTTGGCAGAGAGCACAGAGGTGAGAGGAACCGGAGGCGCGGAAGGGCCTTGTGTTGGTGCCTTCAGACGGTGTGTGCAGCGCGCAGGCAGGACCCTGACTCACTGGCGCATGGATAATGTAGGAGAGAGTATCCCGCGGCTAAGCTGCACTTAACAGCACATTGATTTCAAACCCCTGTGTTCCCTCTGGAGGGCAGTGGGATGTACCTCAACAGGCCGGACCCCCCTTGTTTTTCCCCCCTTCCCACTTTCCCCCTCTGACCACCGCCACCATTTACCATCTCCACAACCTTCCCCTCCCACTCTATACCCATCCCTGTGTCGATTTGGGTACACCATGCTGGTCACTGGCCTCTACTCCCCCCTCCTCCTCGGATTGTCCCGGAGGAGTTGAACAGGATTCAGGGGCACTAAGGCTCCCGCAGGACTGTGGTCTTGAGAGCAATGTTTGGGGTAGGGCATGCAGAGGCAGCCGGGTGGAAAAGATCTGTGGTCAAAATCAATGCATTGGCACTTTGAGGGAGCGCTCCAACAGATTTGGGAATTTCACATTCTCTTCCTTCTCTCCTGGCACCCTCAGAAGGCCTCACCACTGGAGAACAAACAACATCCACTAAATCTTCTGGGGAAAGGGAACTCTTAACTTCTACAGCTTCTGGGACAAAACATGACACAGTCAATATTCATTTGGTGGCTTGTGCCTCACATGTTAAACTCTCCAATCTGTCGCCTCTTGCTGCTCACAGCAAAATTAAAAATATCTGCTTCACATCACCTTGTTTTTTTACTGGATATTACATTTGAAATTAAGAGACAAAGGTTGCAATTCTTCCACTACAGTAAGTTCAGTACAGTTGCACTCTTCCACTTTTTCCTTTTCTAAAGCTTTGAAAGAGAAAACTTTCTTTCTCATCATCACCACACCTTGCAGTCTGCATGTCTTTACGTGAGTCCCAGCACAGGTGGATGCCAGTGTGGTGCTTCTTCCACTTGTGTAACTTCTGACTCATCTCCCAGCTGCATTGTGCAGATGCATGTTTTAGGAGCGGTACACAGCACACTTCTTTGTGCGCTAATGGGCTCTCAGCATCTTTAAGACTCAGGGTACAATTAAGAGGTGATAGTTTGATCTCCCACCTCGCAGCTCTATTTCTGAGCTGCCGCGTGATTATGCCGGAGGTTGCTGGGCGGGTGAGGAACGGGCTCTATTTAAAGGAAGACACCCATGAACTCTTCTGAGAAAGAACAGACTACTTTTGGTTTTTGCACCTGTCTGATTTCTATTCTAACTGTATTGTATCCTTCTAGAGTCAAGTTTATGACAGGATCACAATGTGATTTTGCATTTATTCACATGACTGAGGGTGTTCTCTATTATTATGGCAGAAGTAAGCTTTCGATTTTTCAGAGTCTGAATTAAATTCCATACTTATGGAAGAAAAGTTATCCTAAAATGATTTCTTGGGCTGGGTCATTGAAGGTATTTGCAAAAGCCAAGATTATTTCATCATGTACCAGTACCAACCATATTTAACACCAAAGCGCAAAATGCATTCTTTCATCTAAAGCTTTGTTTGTTTTCCATGTTTTTTTAATGGTTTAAATAGTCATCAGATCTATTACAGGTGATGTCATTTTAATAACTATGTCGCCTAAATGATCAGAGATAAAAGAGAACTGAAACTATTTCCTCTAAAGAGTGAGGTTGATATAGTATGTTCATTTCTCACAGCCAACTGCTATCTTAAATTGCCAGAGAGAATTGGTTGATACAACATTGCCATCTGCTGGTGAAAATGTATCATTACACAGTTAGTTGTTGCATCAATTTCTAATACATGATAAGAAAAGATAGTTTCATAGAAGTTGGATGATAAGCCTGTGTCAAGAGTTTGTAGGATGGCTTGTAGGTGTTTGTGCAAATACTGTGCATTACTTTGATGTGGATCCAGCTTCTAAAGCAACATAATATCACAGATGAAAAGGCAGTGACAATTGTACTGCAAGA
Organism: Seriola dumerili; assembly: GCF_002260705.1. Taxonomy (NCBI): domain Eukaryota; kingdom Metazoa; phylum Chordata; class Actinopteri; order Carangiformes; family Carangidae; genus Seriola; species Seriola dumerili. The sequence continues at coordinate 10,065,894 of NW_019174365.1, read as the reverse complement.
CAATTGTTTAGCTTTCAGTCTTTTTTGCCCACCTTTTTTAAAGGTCCCACATTGTAGAAAGTGAGCTTTCTGTGTCTTTTTGATTATAAACAGGTCTAGGTGCTATATAAATACTGTGAAAATATCAAAACGTTCGATCCACGGAGAAATACACACAGCCTGTATTCAGAATCTGCTCCTTAAAACGAGCCGTCAGTACTTCTGTAATTTTGTGGTGTCCCAACCAGAGGCGGAAACAATAATTCAAGCTGGGAATTCGAGTCCATTCCAGGCCACTCTGTTCTCGCGAACCACCAGACCGCTAATTTTGCAGGCTAACCCTGTTTGTTGATGTAATGGGCTACCAGACTATTTAGAAATTTGGCCACTATGTTCGTCTAAGAGGAAAGTTACCCAGATTAAAAAACCAAAGCATTTGGGACTGAACAACAAATATAAAAAATATATTCAAATACAAATATTATTTTTTAAACATTTTAGCAAATGCATGTTATTAAAGGAGGGAATGGAGGCTACATATGTATTATGTAGTCACAGCAGGAAGCCAGTGCAGGCTATAATTATATTATGGCAGCAAGTTGAAAGACATTAGGTGAAGGGTAGTAGTTTTCATGTGTGGTTTCTCTCTCTCTCTCTCTCTCTCTCTCTCTCTCTCTCTCTCTCTCTCTCTCTCTCTCTCTCTCTCTCTCTCTCTCTCTCTCTCTCTCTCTCTCTCTCTCTCTCTCTCTCTCTCTCTCTCTCTCTCTCTCTCTCTCTCTCTCTCTCTCTCTCTCTCTCTCTCTCTCTCTCTCTCTCTCTCTCTCTCTCTCTCTCTCTCTCTCTCTCTCTCTCTCTCTCTCTCTCTCTCTCTCTCTCTCTCTCTCTCTCTCTCTCTCTCTCTCTCTCTCTCTCTCTCTCTCTCTCTCTCTCTCTCTCTCTCTCTCTCTCTCTCTCTCTCTCTCTCTCTCTCTCTCTCTCTCTCTCTCTCTCTCTCTCTCTCTCTCTCTCTCTCTCTCTCTCTCTCTCTCTCTCTCTCTCTCTCTCTCTCTCTCTCTCTCTCTCTCTCTCTCTCTCTCTCTCTCTCTCTCACTAGTTCTTGCTCTTAACTAGGGTAAACAAAATTAAGGTGACTACTTCTTGGTTACAACTCTTCACTTTTCAGATAATTCCATAATAATGAAATGACACATTCTATTATTGATGGCCCTTATCAAAGGCAGCAATGTTTAAAGACAGAGCTGGCAGTAGCAGTGCCGCAGAGGCAAGGCTTGCAGTATGGCCACACATATGCGTGTGAGCCGCAGCAGTTTAGCAAGGTAGCCTTCATGCACAGGTGAGGTAAGCAATGTGCCCCAGATGTGAGTGTCGTGCCTGAGGTCCATCACCTCATTGCTTGCTACAGTATATTATCGCTGAACAAGTTGAATATTCACGGCAGGGCAAAATGACCCAGGCCACCAGGAAGTGTCCAGGTGTTCCTGATGTGCTCTCTGCCACTGGTCACAACTATACAGTCACCACCCCAACATGACCCACCATTTAACCTTTTTTTTTGTTCTAACTTTATTAACAACACAACACCAAGCAGTTATCATGCCATATGTACAAGCTAGCAAGCTACAAGGTAGAAAGGAAATGGAGGGAAATGCTGCACAATCATTGGGTGGCAGGAAGCCAATACATCAGTGCACAGCCTTCCCAAGTATAGTTATATTAGAGACCAGTGGCTAAAGTTTTTTGTTTTTTTGTGAAATACCAGAGCATTTTATTCCAAATGTGACTGTGTGACTGTGTGTCTGTTTGGCTAATTTCAGCGCTAAGTGACTATCATCACTTGCAATTGCCTGTGAGTCTTACCAAACTAAAGTGGTGGGCTACAATCCTTTACCTGTGGTTGGCCTGGCCCTGCATAACTCAGAAAACAGTCAGCCAATCAGAAGAGAGACTCAGTGACTGACACAAAATGCCCTGTTCTTCCTAGAGCTCTAGAAAGAAGCGTGCGTGAGGAGATGTTAAGCTATATTGAGATTGTTTTTGGTAATTATAACCACAAATGTATCCTCTTATGAATATCATGACTGGAACAACACTGGAAAAGGGTAAAATGTAGGACCTTTGAATTTTTTTCAAATTTGAGAGCATCCAAGTTAGCTTATATAAGATTTAAAAATCTATAGTGTGTGAAGGGTTAGCCATAAGCATACTACATTCTCATCACATTCTCTGCTGTCATCTAACTCTTGTGATTTCATTATATTTAGAAGTTAATAACAGGTCACAACTAAACATCTTCCTAAAATAGGCTGTTGCCTTAAACTGTTTCTCTAATCTTAATTTCACCTCAAAGACCCAAACAGTCATTTTGGACAATATAAAATACATGTAGGCTTTCTCAACTGTCACAAATGAGAATGCAAGTGCAACTGCTCTATTAATATTGTAAACAAATCTCATCAAATGGTAGCTTTAAAGTTAAAAGTAAAATATTTGATCTAGAAGCAAATTCTGTATTCTGTATCTGCTAGTTCTTCGTCTTTATTCACGCTATATTGTAGCCTACTATAAAATTCCAACCAAGATAAAATACGTTATTATGGTTGGCATGGGTCATTTACATATCTCGCTAGTTTATTATGGCATACAATTTGGGAATCTAGACTTGAGTCAAATAAAATTTTGCGTATTTCAACAGTTCTCGTATGCCCAACTTACATTTGAAGTGATAGAAGCCCAAGTAGTCCCAGCAGGGTCACAGGGGTTAAAACAACACTCTTAACACGAAAGTCCCGCTTAAGACTTTGAGGCGTCAAAGGCATATATCCCGCCCTTATCGTTACGTTCTTAGATTTGATTGGCTAAGAATGCCGGGTATTGAAAGCGTATTGGCAATCAATCACTGTCAGTCATTTTATGGGCGTGTCCTCACTGCGTCGTTAGGGAAAGCACAGCCAGCCAGTCCACACAGTTTTGACAAGTGTCACCCGGCTCGGTCTCTTACACACGTCAACCGGCAAAGAAAGAGCTAACGGTGGACAGAAACTCGGCGGCAGGTGAAATGGACGAACCTTCGGAACAAATGAGACCCCTTCTGAGAACAGTAAGTCCCCGCCCGACACAGTTAACCGCTAGCCCACCATTATTTGTGTGTGGCTCTTTGTCCGTGTTTGCCCCTTGTTTGGCAAGCAGCCGTAGAAGTACTAGGGATGCTTGGGACTCAGATCCAGTGAGGCACCATCCGGCGGCTGCTATTGTTAGCCGGCTTTCTACTTCTGACACGTGGCATGGGTACAAGTTGTGTTGGGGATCTCTTGTTAAGGTCAGCGAAAACGTTCATTCAAAGATACATTTAGTAGGAAATCGTTTCTCAGTTTTCACTTGGTTAGTTAAGTCACCGTCATTTTTTTCAGATAGCAATTGACAATGAATTAGCCAGGCACGAGCAGTCAAGACCTTAGTGAAGTTGTAACCGTTCTTAACCGTTCTTAACCGTGGTGAGATTAAAAGATGTCCCGTTAGCTGGCTAGACTGGTCAACTGTGTGTTCACTTACTTTAATGAACTAAAACGTACACATGAGTAGATAGAAAAGTCTTTGGAGTTGCCTGAGTAGGTCTGGCAATTGTTTCTAATGCCTGTAACTGACTAATAGTAGCGTTACATAGATTTATAGCATTTTTATCTGCAAGTTCAACCGTCGTGTTCCAACTACGCAGTTGATAAGAGCTGCTGGTACATTTACTGAAATAAAAGGCTTATTTGCATGTCAAATGTGCCCAAAATAGGTCCGCTTTCATGTATGACATTTCCAAGTCAGGAAATGCTGCTAATTTTACCGTGAAAGCTTGTGCGGCTTGACAAGAATGATGCACATGGAACTGAAAGAGAAATTTTATTTTTCAGAATGTCTGAGACATGAGTTACAGAAGGTTACATCTACCAAACTCTGGTCTATGTGATGTTTTAACTGAGTTGTGGCTGACAGTGGAGACCCACATCCTGTCTGTTGGGTGTAACTTTACATTCACAGATGGGATGATGAGCATCACACACTCATCAGTGTTAGCAAGCCCAAAAAAGAAACTGGTGGCAGAGTCAAGTTTAAAATGCAAGCTGACTTTCTGACATCAATGCTGTTATAAGGCTGTCCACTACTAGGTTTGTGTGTGTGTGTGTGTGTGTGTGTACACGTGTGTACCTAGGTATGCATGTGTGTGCATGTATGAACATGTGCATGCATCTGGGGAAACTTGACCCCCCCCACCCCCCCGCTGTTTAGTGAAAATGAGTTGTTGGGTAGCTGCCCATTTCATCCCTAGGCATTAAAGTCAATGTGTGAACTGTGACACAGGACCCTCCAGGCAGTAATCCAACTGCTTGATGCCTAATTAAATCTCATACCCTAATAAAGGCTTATTATATGTTCACCCATCAAAATACACATTCCAAAGAACATAGCATTGTTCAGCTTTGAGTCGGACATTCAGCTAGTTTGTGCATGTTTAAAAAACGTGAATGTGGTTACAACAGGGCACTCTTGTTATTTTCAGGCTTGCTGGTTGACCAGCGCTGTTGCTAGGAAAGTGAATCATTGCTGTTCATTTAAAACCAAGTTTTAGAGTCATACCAAGAGTGAACTAATTTCATGTGATGTAATTGAATGGTTGTTGTTCTGATGCTTTTAGGCCACAGATGATCATCTCAGGCTGTGTTTGAAGTATTTATAGAGGGCTACTTACAGGGCTTTGACTTTATGTTTAGGTGACCTGTGTTAGTCTGATTGTTAGAGATAAGTTTAATACAATTTTGTAACAGAATAATTGTAATGAGTATTTTTTTTCTGGCTATGTTTTGCATATTTAACCTGTATGATGAGTGCTTTGTGGCCAGAGAGTACTGGTACCATAATCTAATGTGTCTGGTTTCTAACTTACTGGAAAGATGGGTTGGCTGTGGAAAGGGTGGGGATCTACAGAAAGAAATAATGCATTTAGCTTAAATGCATTATTGTCTAGTAGAGCCAAGTTTAGTGAATTTGTCTAACTTAGCCCACATACCAAAAAGTGCTATACCAGGGGCTTGCATGTCTTGAGGTTATATTTTATTCAAAAACAGCAACTAAAAGTTGTCAAGTAATAATCACATTCAGAACTCTCACAGACCATGACTCATTGTAATGACTTAATATGAATCACCAGCTTTCCCTTAAAGGATTCCCTGTCTTTGCATTTGGTCCATGTGTCATAGTTTGCCTAACTTTCTGCCATTGACACTGTCTGGTTCTACAGTATGAGCTTTCATTGAATTTTACGGCAGGTGTTTGCCAGCTCGCCAGGAGGAAAGGCATTTATGCATCCTGCGGTCCCACTACTGAAAGAGGGTTTTAGTCCACCCAGTGTGGGCTCTCTGACCTGGTCTATTATTGGCTCAGCACTTATTGCCAGGGTTAGTGAGTGTTTTATAAAGTTAAATCACTGTACAGCATAGCTATGAATGGGTAATTACACAGAATGAACATCTGTGCCAGTCTGATGGTGCTCTGTTCTGTTCAGCAATGCTATTATGATAATATGATAAAAGAAATAATTAATTCCTACAGTACCCAGCCATAGGCTAATACACAGACAGCAAGCCTGTTCTACCCAGTCTACTTTCTGTAGAATGTGTTGTACTTAAAGAAAGTTGGATGTGATTAAACAGTACAACAGGCCACAAGCTTTTAAGTGCTTTTTGCAGGCAGTGATTAGGTTAACTACATAAAATATTAATTGTCCTGTAGTTTGTTTTTGACTCAAAGATAAAGCTGTATTTCTGTTTGAGATATTTTAGCTTATCCACTGGAAGGCAATACATTTGCCAATCATTTCTAAATTCTGTGTGCCTCACATTCACATATTTCAATACATTTATAATTGGGAGCTGCCCTGTAAAGCTACAGCTTTCCACTGGAGGTAACAGACTTGCCTTTATTGTGTTGCCCATCAGCAGTTGCTGTGGAGGTAGGGCACAGTGTTCATTTCCTTTAGCCACCCACTTTTTCTCCTGCTAGTCACAAGATTCAAAACAGCAACATTTGATCACAAGCCTACTTTTATAACCACCAGATAATTACTGGGAGGTCTTTGATTTGAGCCCTTTACTGTGACTGAAACTCTTTCTGAAGCTTGTGTATGTACAAAACAATGCCATTGGAGATAATTTTATGAAATTAAAAGACAGAAGCACAGAGCAAAGGACCCAGGATTGTACTATTCTAAATAGTATTCTGCTTTGTCTACCATTTCTACAGAGAGAACCTGAAAGCCCATTCAATTACAGGAGAACTTAAGAAAAAAACTTATTAACCCCATTACACTGCTAAGTGTTGTCTTGATGGTTGCATAAAATGGGAGCTTGGTTTTGTGGGGGATGGTGATGTAAACTGGGATGGATAATGGATCTGAGACATTGAGAAGAAGTTCCCCAAGGCTCTGTCTGAGGAACACAGTAAACACTGGAGCAAATGGTGTGAATGCAACCCTATGTCAAAGAAAATCTGTCTGCCTTATCTTATGAGAAGCAGCATTTGAATAAAAGTTTTAGTCAGTTATTCTTTACACAGCTGTTCTTTCACTTTTCACATCTGAACAACACAATGAATGACTTCAAAGAGAGACTGTCTGAAAATGTGTCCTCATATTTGAAAAATATAACATTCACCATGACTTAGAGTGTGACCGGTCAGAGCAGCTATGGACACTTTTGATCTCAATTTTGGTTGATTGACACGTTGTGCAAACCAGATATGTTTTAGCATAACCTGGCCTTACTCTCTTGAACACTGTTGTTTAGTTTAGAGCTGAAACAGTTGATTAATTGGATCAGGAATCAGGACAGACTAATAAGAGGAACATAAGAGTATGAGAAATTTAAAGTAAAATGGAATTTATAGTGAACAGAAGGAATAGACTTTGGCGCTTAGACTCCAGGCAGGAAGTAGATCACCATGGGGAATGACCCATAGGAGTAAGGTGCTTCGTAATAGAGGAAACGTCCCCCAGAGCAAAGAAACTAGTGGTGGTGGTGAAGAGGAATGGAGCTTGAGGATGGGATTATCTTCATAAGTGGGAAACTTCTGATTGGATGGTTTGATTTGAGATAGTCAAGCATCCATGGTTGATGTAATGAACGGGTGGAGGTGGGTCACAAATTCGTTGCAATGTTTATGAGTAATTGGCTAAAGGCCACTGCGTCAGGTTGTGATTAGATGAAGATGAGACTGACCTGGTGGGGCTTAGAGATAGCGGGAAACGTGCTTGTGACTTAGAAGGCATGTGTGAGGAGATTGTCTTCCTGACTGAACTTTTGCTAAGCTTTATTAAAGAAAAAAATGGATCTGAGACAACAATTTTGATAATTGATTAAACTGTTTTTTGCTTTTTTTTTTTTTTTTTTTGGTGTTTCATAGACTAAATGATTAATAAGTTAAGCAAAAAAAGAAACTTAAAATTCCACCGCCAGCTGCTTACTACAACAGATCAACAAAATACTATAGGATTCTAATACGAAATGTCATAGAAAACCATCAAAGGGTTATATCTCATTGTGCAGAGCAATTCTGTTGTCATTTAAATTGCTTTACTCTGCTTTACATATTTTAATATAGGCAGATAGTAGCCAACCACAAGGACCCATGAAGATAAAGATACATTTTTAATAAAATGTTTGCCACTGGCAGAATTTGTATTTGATTCTAATTTTCCACAGACTGTGTTGAGTTTTCCAGTAACAATATTACATGGCTTTGCTTTTTTCTTCTTCTCTTGACACATTACATCCACTGAACTAGCTGTTGGTATACAGCACCAGGGCATTTGACTTAAGGGACAGCTCGTACCATGTGCTGGCCATGGAGATACAGATCTTAGGCTGCTCTTGCTGCAATCTAATTATATGATTATACCAATGCACACTACTGTAAAAAGTTGTATATAGAAGAGTTGAAACAATTATTAGATTAGCTAACATGTCATCTGACAGAAAATCAAATTATTTTGGTAATTATTCATTTAAGTGATTAATTCAGGGGAAAAAAAAGCCAAACTATTGATAGATCCAGCTTTTTTCTCTTGCCTTACTTTAAAATTAACTTAATATTTTGGATGATTTGACTGTTTAAAGCAATTTCAAGAAATCATCATGGGCTCTGAGAACTTGTGATGGGCCTTTTTTACTATTTCTTGGCATTTTACTATTTGTCCCCAGGGACTAATAAAATTTCTTGAGTTGAATTGAATACATTTAAGTGATTAATCTAGAAGATCAATGTTGGATAAATTGATCAAAATAATTGTTAGTTGCTGCCCCAGTATAAAGTTAAAGCTTTAAATTGTTGTGCAAATCTTTGCTTGCTGAATGTCAGTTTTCTAGTATAACTAAGTATAGTTTTGCTGCATGATTGTAGTAGATATGGTCTGCTTTTTGATCAGTTTGCAAAAGATCTAAGATCTCACAAAATATCTAAGATCAGTAAGTTTCACCTTAAATGTCACTCTTTCTATTTAAATTAATGCACGTTTTATATTCCTCATTACGATGGGTACTTTAATTTAGGTTTGGTTTGACCTTTGTCTTTATATTTTGTGGTTGGTCTATTTGGAGCTGACTGGTGCTGTTACGGATGTTGCGTTACAGGTTATCTTTGGACAGAGCTGGGATCCACGATATTTCTTTGAATTAATAAATAGACTCTTTATTTACCTCTTAGGTTTCAGGAATATGTTCTGTTTGCTGTACTCATGGAAACGGTTCTTGTTGTGTAAAGGAAACAAATGAGCAATAGTTCTTTGTAAAAATTACAAGGTGTTGAAAGACATGTCCAACCTTGAGGCTATGACAAGAACTGTGAATGTCAAAGGCACACAGGAAATTGGAATCTTAATAAATACACAGCTATCTGTCCTTTTTCAATTCATTGCACCCTCTGAGGAATGCCGAGCCCACATGTGTGCTTGTTTCTATTTATCTGTGTTGGGGGTGGCTCTTCATTTGTGACCTGAATACCTCAGCGGGTGAGTACTTCTGTGCCCTCCAAATGTGTGTGTATGTCCTCTGTGTGGTGTTTATGTATGTGTGTGTTTTTAAGCTCTTGGCTGGGCGAATAAAATATTCATGGTGGCATGGTGGGATTGGCTGCTGAGCAAAGAGCGGGCTGACAGGGTAGAGCAGAGCACTGTGCATTCTGAAGCAGCTCACTCCCTCTCTCTCTCCTGCTCTCTCTGTATAAAGAGATGAGCGGAGGAAGAGGTAATAGACGAGTGCGACAGCATTTCTGTTAGCGGTTAGCTCACACACACATTGTAAAACAGATAGCAGTCAGAAAGAAGAAGGTCCCTGCTGCCTTTGCTTTGCGGATGTTTTAGTCTAAATGGATGAACAGAGCGAAGGGGAGCATGTGCTTACGGTACGTCTGGTCCTGTGTGTGTGTGTGTCTTAATGTGTTCCTAAGTGTCACGGTGTGCACTTGAATGGGATCTAGTGGCTCTGTGTGTGCTATGTTATTGGTGTGTTTATGTATATATTGGTTTGTCCTCTTGTCTTCATTTACGGTAGAGTAGAGTAGTGGTCTGTGCTAATGAATGGGGCAGGTGGTAAGTACATCTGACCAAAAGGAAAAAAAAAGCAGAGGTTTGAGGATGAGGGGGATACGGTGAAAGAAAGAGTGACAAGCTGTTGCCTGATTGGACATGCCTCTTAAAATGGAAACATTTCCTCTCTACTCTTGAATCGCCTCAAGGAGCAGGAATGAGAGGAAACCGACTGAGACAGTTATGGCTGCTTGAAGGAGCGGGACAAGGAGAACAGGAAGGAAGAGAGGAGAGAGAGGGTGAAAAATGAGTCTGCTAAGGTAGATGAATCCAAACAAGATGCATGCTGTCAATAGAGATGGTGTTTATTGACTGAAGTGAAATTAAATGAAATGCTTTTTTCCATTCAGTCTAATCAAAAGCACAAAGCATAAAAATGAGTATGCCCACAGTGGGAGCAACGAGGAAGCATGGACTATTAAAATCAGGTATACATATGTAGAGAGAGGAAAATATTTGTGAGGCAGAGAGGGGGCATGGTTTCCATCTTCCTGTTAATTAGTGTATGCCTGCAAAGTCTGTGCGTGTTTGGGAGTGTTGATTACATTCAGTGGAGACTATGATTGATTGTTTTTCAGTGTTTCAGAAATATCTTCCCGGTTGTTTAAACTAGAAGATCTAACTATTCACTGAGGAGACGTTAGATACAGAACACAGGCTTCTGACTGCCTTTTTAGTGCTTTGTTCAAACATGGTGAGGCTCCAGGGCAGTAAATAATTGAATGGTTAGCAAAGTCAGCGAAATATAAGTGGCTGATCAAATTATATAATGATTAACTCTGTGTTTACATTAGTTACTTAGCACTTACTAATTATCAATGGATGTTGCTATCTTTCTGAAAAGACTAAATTATATATACTGCGTATACATATGCAGTGTAATGTACATCACTTGGTTAGCAGTCATCGATAATCTCTTAGTAGTCTGTTCCTTATATCTTTCTGTTTTCAGACATAATTTAATTGGTTACATAATTTAACATTAATTGGCAGTAAATATATGTCAATATTCTCATCTGTAGTGTGTTTGTATTGTGCATTTGGCAGTGTGAGACAGTGAGATATTCAGTAATCTCAAGGGACAGGTCTCTCACTATGTAACACCTCTCTTACGTCAGTCTCTATCGATTGGACCAGGTCCCAGTAAAGCGAGGCTGGCAAGGAGCTGAGATTAGAGAGAACCGGGCCTGTTGGCATGTAGGGTGGCTGGCTGTTTCATTCACTGTCTGGTTGGCTGAAGAGATGTTTGGCTGCTGTGTGGCTAAATCACTCCCACACAAACATACAGAAGTGAGGGTAACACACATCTTGTCAGTGAATAATGAATTTACTTAATGTATCCAAAATGTAATACATGACTTTTGAAACCAAGTACAGCAGTGTATGAAAAATATTTTCCAAACAAGCAAATAAAATGTTATGACTTGAATTTGTGAAAAGGCAAATGGTGGACACCCTTTACCACCAGGTATTGTAAACATAACAATATTGTAATCATATCCAGGACCACAAACACATGCCTTAACAAATGCAATAGAAGTTGAACTATGTGTTGATGTTATGTTCCCTACTGAGGATGTTTACTGCTATCTTCAGCGAAGCAAAATTCCAGCTTTAGTAGGTGTCATATCCTGTGTGTAAAGTGTGCGTCATGTGGCAACTTTTGTTTCAGAGAACACCAACTGGTCAAGTCTCCAAAGATTTAGACACAGTTAAGGTATAAAGTAAGGTTAAAGTATATTTTCATCCATCACTTGAAAATCTCATCTTCATATCTTGATGACAGCTTAGGATACATACATGAACAGAATTTTTCGACAAGACTATCTAACTTGCCTCATATCACAATCTTCATGTTATAGTTGGGAAATCCTTATGTATCAGTGGAGAATTCACACAGTGTTTTCCTGTGTGAACACACTAGATTAGAGAATGGACACATGGTAAGCCTTGTGTTTACTCTTACTTAAAAGTTCATGTGAACCGTAAATCCCCACCGCTGAATAACCCCACACAATTGTGATTTTACCACCTAAGCTGCTGTAAAAAGCCAGAGAAAATTCTCATATGCAGACACACTTACAGTAATTATTGAACTTGCCTTTTATCCCTCGCAGATACAGCCTAGAAACAGTTTGTATTTGATTTTTTCTAATTGATGTGTTCATGATGTGTTCACTTTTATAAAATCTAAAAATCATAAGTCTGTCTGTTTTTATTAGCAGCAGTATTAATTATTGTGGAAGGCTTTCTCTTGAACTAGTGCTTATAGAAATGCTGCTTTTTCACCAGTATTTGCCAGCTGCAAGAAATGTTGAACTAAGATTGGTGATACTTTCAAAACTGCAGCCAATCAACCTGATGTTATTTTGGCTTTTTATAGGCAGCTTGCACTTCATCTGTGCTTCAAAACAACACAACTGAACAAATAAAACCAGAATTTTTATCGCCGAGTCTCACAGTTCATTTTGGCAATTTGTCAGTGTTTGTTTTGGTGGTGAAACCCTAGTGAATTAGACATTATAGTATATACTCGATGATGTAAACGAGCAGTGCAGCATAGTGCAGGAGTGGTTTGAGAAATTCATCTGGATGTCTTGACACTGCTGTGTTAAACTGGGCTATTGTAACTGCCATAAATCCAAGCTGACGACTGCTTCTGCTCACTATGCAAACTATAAGTAATTATAAATGTTTACAGCAACATTTCACATCTGTGGTGAGTGTTTAATACTCAAAAGATAGACTGTTGATGCAGTATAACTATGTAGCTAAAAGAAACTGGGGTTATTTTGGCCTACTTGGTATCATCATCATATTGGTGGTTGATTGCTGATCTGGTTGAGAGCAACTATGTTAGGGTGATTGTAAAAATCTGATAATTCAATAGTTTGTTGAATAGAGAATGAGGGGGCAGAACTGGAGAATAGAAAGATGAGACCTGATAAAGAGTCACTTGTTATGGTTTGATGGCGTTGGCACTTAGCAGGTTGCCTGCTAGTGTAGCCTACCTCTCTTCGATAGTCATTTGGAACCCACTCTCTACTCGTCCACATTTGTCCCTACTAAACCGTTTTGAGCATGGCCAGGCAGGGCTTATAGTATCTTCCAGCAGCTTTCAGTTCTTCTAAACTCACATTAGAGGTGACGTTGTATTCCCTGGTGACTCTGGGGAGGCATGTGATCAGAATTCCACACTGCTAGACATCTGTTTTGTCAGTGGTTGGGCAGAACGTGGCATGTCTGATGAGTAATGTTTCTGTGTACTAAAGCGTAAGCTGGCCTGTCAGGGTTTTCTGGATTAATCTTATACCATGGTTACGATTAAATTCACAAAAATTTCTTTCCATCTATCTTTGTATCTTTATCACTGTGTGGTATTTATTGTAAAGTCTAGTTACTGTTCTATTGATCCAGATCTACTTAGATAATTTAACCTGTAACGTTGTTGCGTCATTCAGTAGTGTCAGACAGGTTTTATGGCACATTTAAAACAAGCATTATAGAATCATAATGATCATCACTAGTGAACCACAATCTCCCTGGATCCTCACATGGAAGAACACACAGCTAGGCACATACAGTCTGTGTAGAAGATGCAGCCAGAGACACATCTGCCTTCTGTCAACAGCCCTCCATTGATGTCACTATATGGCAGCTTTTCTTACTCAGCTGGCAATTCTTCTGCCGTCATAGCCCTCCCTACTGGCACTGCTCCTGTGGCCCAACCACAGCTGTGCTTTGTGGGCATAATGGCCGATCTCCTCCCTGGCCTGGGGACTCGGGGGGTGACAGACTGGGCTGACAGACTGTGGGTTTATTTTGGACAAAGCTATGTGACAGGTTGCATCATGCGTTCTTAAATTGTACCAAGCAACGTGGGGTCGAGAGCACAACAGACTTAAACACGTGCATATGCTTCACTAAACAGGCATGACAACAACATGCATAGACTACATGATAAAGGATGTTTGCACGTAAACAGGTGTTTATACAGTAAAATTAACAGATTTGTGGTAGTGGTATTTTAAGAAGCTTAAGAATAAGACGATGCTCATGAAGCAGGAATAGTTTCACACCAGCTTTGTGTGCCCTGCTTGTAAACATTGGTTCATGTGATTCTTGCTGACTGGGAAATTAGCCAGTTTGACTGATGGACCAAAATATAGTTTTCTGGCCTGGTGTGATTGGAGCTGATCAGACCTGAAACCCTAGACAGTTTCCAGTGTTTCTCTGTCACAAATGACCACCAGGAACCAGTCCAGTTTTAGTCAACCTTGGTCAGGTTTACTCTCCTTCTGTCTGCTGTGAGGGGAAGAACTCCAGTTACTGGAGAGATTAATTTCTTGCTGCTCTTCTCCCTCTCTGCAGCAGAATTATTACCGCTCCTCATCAAGGCACTGTCAGAGAACAACACGGCTCATTATCATGCAAATCCACGAGCAACTGTGGAACGCACACACACACACACAGGCTAACAAGTGCACACAGAAACACAATCACAGATGGCATCTTTCATTGTACGTGGGGTTCTAACAGGAGAATGATTATGGTAATATATGTGTGGAAATCTGAATGTCATTGAAGACATATTCAGAGTAGTACGCTAGTAATGAAACGGGGAGAGCAGTCGATGGACATAGAGTACGTGCTTTCCATCAGAATGAAACTTCAGTGTGGTCACTGGAGGTGACTGGCATGTTGGGGCTAAGACACCAGAGGCCCTGAGATCATCCACGTATCAAGTATCCTTTCAGCATGTGGCTAACATCGTCACCTTTTGTTTCCACTCTCTCCTGCTTGGCAGCATTGCCTCTCTGTGATTGGTTGAAGGGATTGAAAGGATCCTCCAATTGGGGATTGTGTTGCATCAAAGTGTTTGTCCACGAAGCAGGAGAACAGCAGATTTGTATTCGTGAAAATTCTGTCTGATTATATGGTATGATTTATTAAGAGACTGAATGTCCATATAAAATACTCAATGAAGCGTAAATATTGTGGGCTCAAGTGAAATAAGAGCTACTGTAAACAGAATTTAACTTTTAGATTCATAAATGCAACCAGCCCTAAGTTATAATACAGGACTAAAATATATGTAAGATATGATCCCCATCAGTGGTCATTCAATTGTCACAAACTTACTGCTATATATTCCTTATTCAGCTTGTTTTTCTCAGCCTGGCAGTCAGCCAGCATTAGCTCACTGTCCCCTGTGGTATTTATAGACTCTATATGAATGTGTGTCTAAAATAAGCCTTTCCTTTGCGGTCACAGTACATCATGCTTATTTGAAATAGTTATAAAAAATATAATGTTTTATTTATACTTATTATATTGCTATTTATTTGATCTTATTCATTTTTATTGTTTTTACTTTTCTGTGCGCATGTTCTTTTGGCTGATT
Source organism: Seriola dumerili (assembly GCF_002260705.1). Lineage (NCBI taxonomy): Eukaryota > Metazoa > Chordata > Actinopteri > Carangiformes > Carangidae > Seriola > Seriola dumerili. The sequence continues at coordinate 10,050,889 of NW_019174365.1, read as the reverse complement.
TCTTTTTGTAAAACAATAAGAAAAGTGCTGAATAAATAGTTCATTATTATTATTGTTATTGAAATACACATTTATCATAGAGCCAATCCTGTGTGTGTGTGTGTGTGTGGGGGGGTGTGTGTGTGTGTGTGTGTGTGTGTGTGTGTGTGTGTGTGTGTGTGTGTGTGTGTGTGTGTGTGTGTGTGTGTGTGTGTGTGTGTGTATTATTTTTGTGGTTCAGTATCAGTTGCTGTACTATGGTGGTAGACTCACAGGGACTTCTTCCAGCACATTTACTTCTGCTTTGGCTACACATGCAACAGTAATTGGAGACAGTGTCTCTGTGGCTGCCTTAAATGTCCTGGCACTTAAGGGCAGGGAGTCAGGACACCACTAATAACAAGGTTGGTGATTGGAACAAACCGGGTTGGGTTGAGGAAGTTTATGGTTGTAGATGTGTGTGTGTGTGTGTGGGCTTGTTTTACTATATTTGTTGGGTCCGAAAACGGGAACCTACTGCTCTTGTGGGGTCCAACAGTTATGTAGGGACGAAAATGCCGGAACCCACAAGTTTAAATGGCTGTTTGAGGGTTAAGACTTAGGTCTAGGTTAGGAATAGGGTTAGGGTTAGTGTCTTAGGGTTAGGTATGCAGTTGTGATGGTTAAGGTCTGGGTATAAGGTCTAGGGAACGCATTATGTCAATGACGGGTCCCCACAATTGTAGTAGAACGAGGATTGTGTGGCTGTATGTGTTGCCTAACACTTCTTCTTCGTGAGAACCACTTTGAGTGTCAAACTTACAAAATTTTTTCACTTTTTTGAGGATGTTCTAATTTAAAAGTTAGTGTTGGGATTACTTCAGGGCAAAGGTTTAGATTAAGCATATGCGTGGGTGATCTTCCCAAAAAATCATTTCACAATCTTTTTCACACACAATTACAATCTGAAGTGCAATCTTTGTTCCCAATTTTTCTGTCGAACATGTCCACACTCGAATCAGCATGTGGACTTTTTGTATCATCTATTTGCACCATTTAGAACAGGGGTCCCCAAACTACGGCCCGCGGGCCACATCCGGCCCGCTAAAGCAATTGGAGTGGCCCACTTAACGATCCCAGACAATCCCTCTAAACATCAACCAATTTTTATTAAATTGCATTTTCCTATCATAACATCATAACATATCCGTACTTAAAGGTTGGCATTCTAATTAGAATTGACCATAGTTATGAGCTATTTATAGTTAATAGTGGCTCATCTTCACCTCCTCACACAATGGTATATTCTGACGTGACTTTGATCGTGACCGAGCCAGCGTCAAGCTGCAAAGTTCTGAGGTGGGAATCTGTCATGAAGGTGGTTGTGTCCTGCATAAACTTCATCAGAGCAAACGGACTTAAACACAGGAAGTTCCAAGCCTTTCTCTCCGAGCTAGAATCAGCCCACGGAGACGTGCTTTACCACACTGAAGTCCGCTGGTTAAGCCGGGGCAGAGTTTTGAAGCGTTTTTACGACCTGCTACCCGAAATCAATGCCTTTCTCCTGACAAAGGGAAAAACTGTCCCAGAGCTGATCGACACAGAATGGAAATGGGACCTCGCCTTTATTAACAGATGTGTCAGAAATTTTAAACGGCCTCAACTTGCAGCTCCAAGGCAAGGGAAAACTAATCTGACATGTATTCCCACATCAAAGTATTTGAGCTTAAACTAGCGCTGCTTATTGGACAGGTGCAAAAACAAGACTTCACCCATCTACCTGCTACTCGAAGCCTCTCAGCTGAGAAACCGGCGGTCCCGTTCCCAACCGAGAAGTGCAAGGACGCACTGGAAACACTGAGGGCGGAGTTCGGTGTGCGGTTCCGTGAGCTTCATGTCCACGTTAAAGAAATCCGCACATTCCAGAACCCTTTTGCTGCCGACATTAACGACACCCTGCCTTCTCTTCAATTTGAGCTGGCTGAGTTGCAGACCTGTGATGTGCTGAAAGACGTATTCAGCCCCAACAGTCTGATCAAGTACTATGCTGCCCTCCCAAATGAGACCTACCCCAACATAAGAAAGCACGCAACAAAGATGTCCACAGTTTTTGGGAGCACATATATCTGTGAGCAAACTTTTTCACACATGAAGCTGATAAAAAATCCGACGAGATCAATTCTCACAGATCAACACCTGCATCAGACTCTGAGACTGGCTGTAACTGGAATGGAACCTGACATCAGCATATGAGAGACTGCCCATGGCGGCCCTTCGGAAGGGAGCGAATCAGAAGGCTGGGGCTGACATATGTTACTCAGCGTGACGAGCCAAGTCCGTAGACACCCAATTTGTGGACTTTTGACAAAATTTTTCGTCGCAGCAAGTGTGCCTCGGAGACGTTTAACGAGGCATCCCTTCCAAAGGGAGCGACTTAGAAGGCTGGGGCTGACATATGTTACTCAGCGTGACGAGCCGAGTCCGTAGACACCAAACTTGTGGACTTTGGACAAACTTTTCCGTTGTGACATTCACACTAGTCTTAATGGTGTGGCACCTCAGCATATGAGAGATGACCCATGGCGGCCCGCCCCAGCACAGGCATTGCGCCCAGCAAGCAGAGCTAGCCGCCCGCCGGCCCGCCGGCACGCCCCCCCCAAACGAAGGGCAGCTACAACAAATTATCATTGTAATCTCCACAATAATACTGGTTGTCACCCTGGCCCATATCATTTCCTGTTATAGACTAACCTCGGCCCCCCATCTCAGAAAGGAAAGTTGATGTGGCCCCCACTGAAAAAAGTTTGGGGACCGCTGATTTAAAACATAATATTTCACTAAAGACACTGTTCTCAAAATGGTCATCTACATCATTAAATTCCACATACCACAGTTTTGAACAGAACCATATCTTTAGGAGGTGACTGAGGCGGTCATGTTCCATGTACATATTTTTTTCAACTCCTCAACTGCTTCAGTCAATGATAACTGTTTAAGTTTCAGGACTTCATGTGATACAGGTGAGTGGGGTTGTACTAACTTGAGTGAAACACTCTTACCATTATCGTGCAGATGCTTTCTTTATAGGTGGTTGAATAGATTTGTCGTATTACCTCTGGAAGTGCCGTCCATTGCCCAAAAGAGTTTACAGATAACTTTGCTTTGAGAAATATCTGACTGAGAACCAGCTCCTCATCCACCATGCTGCTAGCTCATGTTAAATTGTTTTTCAAATACAATATGCATAAAAGAAACCCTATGATAGAGACATATGATAGTAGACAATAATTCTATTGGTTTGTGAACATTGCATGGATCCACAATATTAGGCTTGTTCCATTACAGTTGGTACAATGATATGACATCTTCAAGATCAATCACGATATAAAATCCTCGGATCACCCACCCCTAATTAAGCATGTACTGCCGATGGTTAAAGTTATGGTTTGGGGCCAGTGGATGAGTGAGTATACCAATTGTATTTATGTTTGTTAGGGTATTGTAATTATGGTTTTAGGGCACTATAATTTAATAAAGAATATTAATAATGTGCAGTTTGCTGCTATGTATTCTGACAGTTTTATGTCTCCTCTAATTTGATCCTTCTATCTCTTTATGTTTCCATGACATTGATATTAGGCTTATTATTTTCACTAAGGTCATAACCTCTTTATTCATGAGCCAGCCTCTTGACGTTGCTATGAAACTCTACCTTTATTGCTTGAACTTTAACAATAAATATAGTTTACAATACAGACTAATTAGTTTTAGGAAAATAGCACATAGATAAACCCCCTGTGAGCCAACGATACCTTGCTGCCTTAATTACCTGAGGTTATTAAAGACAACCATCAGCAGTCAGTGTGCTAGAGCTATGCAGTTATCACATTGTTTGCCAAATTGAACTTGTCTGTGAGAGTGGGTAATTTTGTTCTGTACTATATTTCAAATGTCTAATCATTAACTACAGTTCATGCATTTTTGTCTGTACCATGGTCTAAGCTATTTTTCTTGACTGCCATGAATAAATATTGAGGAAAAAGGCTGCCAGTATTGGCCATGTGCATAACTAAAATCCTTTTTTGTTTTGTTTGTTATATGTCTGGGGTTTAACCCCAGAGCTACGGAGTGATTTGGTATGGGGTAAATCTAAAAATGAAAAACCAAACAGGACTCACTTTTGATCAAATGTAAGGGCCTCCATGTTGTATTCACACTAGTGCAATCACAGCCAGGCAATTGGATATGCTGCAGTCTGATAAAGGGTTCTTCTTACTACCCTTTTGATTCCCCACGTTGGTATTCACAGACTCACTATATCTCTCATCAACAGGTAATGGAGTGAACAAGTTGTCCTCAACTGACACAACAAACTTTGATATCTATTCCTTTGTGATGACAGTCCATACAATTTGTTAAAAAATGGACTAAAGCTTAATTTTAATACAGTTTAGTGAACATTGTGCTCTGTTACAGTGATGAGATTTCAGTTGTGTCTGTTATTATCAGATGCAATTCAGTTATGCTTTTAATGTGTTTTCTTTCCTGATCTTTCTCAGCCATTGGTGTCTCCCCAAGACCAAAGCTTAAGGTGGTAGTGTCCAGTGTGTAGATAGATTATAGTATTAACAAATATTTTGTTGCTCTCCCTCTCTGTCTCTCTCTCATCATCAATCTCAGGGTCTAGATGAAGAGGCGATCGTTGACCATGGAAAGACCAGCTTTACCACTCACACAAACTATGAAAAGGAAGACTTGGAAAGTAAGTCATTCAGATGGAAAGACTTTTCTGGTGACTATGTGCTTTTTGTAATTGATGGAAATGTAGGATCCTAAACCTGCAGCATTAAGTGGAAACACTTGCTAGTTAGCATAACACCTGAAGTGTTGGTGCCGGTCACTTGTAGAGAATGCAGCATTATTACAACCACAATATCTCCCTCAGGTGTTAGCTATTTGCACCCCCTGTCCAGCTTACTCCTCTCTTTATTTGAGTCCACCACACTTCACATCCTCCATTCAATAATGTCTCCATTTATCCCATTATTTCCTTTTGTGACACCCCTGGAGCCCTCTGCTTTCTGTCCAGCTAAGCTGTCAGGTTTTGTCTCTCCATCCTCTTTCATCTCCTGTGTCTTTTCTCCCTCTTCCTCTTCCCATCTTTCTCTACCTCTGTTTCCCTCCATCTGTTCAGCACATGTGTATGTTGCTTACGCCTTCCTCTGGGTGCTGCATCCTGGCTTCAATCCTCCTGGGTTCTCTTTCAAATCAAAGAGCGATAACTTGCCTGTGAAAAATGACTATTGGCAGTGAATCTAGGGCAAAAATAGGGCGTTTGCATCTCATAATATGGTTCCTGCATGGCGCTGACAATAATGAGGGGAAGTAGATAAAACATTGAGGTGAAAACAGAAGGGTGAAAATGGTAAAATGCTGTTCTCTGGCTTCCTTCAAGTAGGTTATGTAGAGCATTCAAAAGGAATGGAAAGAAGTTCTTTGTCTTCTGTCTTAAACGTTGGTGTATCTGTTTTACTTTAGTTGTAAATTACTGTCTATTCCTGGAATTTATTGTTACTATCACTTTAACAGTGGAGAAGTTGCATTGAATCTATTGCATTTGGTACTCCATTTCTATTATTGTATGGCTTCTGGAAATAATTTTATTTATTACTTGCTTTGACATTCATTAATTTAGCTGCTCACAGAAGCAGAAATCACCAAGAGACCTCAAGTAACATGTTTGAGTAGAATGTTGTCAATATCTACCCATGAGATAGAATGAACCTGTTACAAAAGTTCTATATAATATATATATTTCTTTGTGGCTGCAGAATTGGAGAAAATGTAGTTATGTCAAAACAAATAACTAAAAAAAAACAAATTATTTTTTCTTATTGCCACCTTATTTGTGGTATTCTGAGCTACTTTGTATTATAATACTGATGATGCACCTGAAGTGGTAACTATTTCTTCTTTTATGCTAATTTACCTTTACCTAATCTAACATTTTAACAAAATCCTTTTCCTTCTTTCTTTTTCCTCAATTTTCAAGATGTTGTAAAGGGAAAGTGGTCTGAATTTCACCTTTCTGTTCCCCAGGCCACAGAGCAGTGTACGTAGGCGTCCATGTTCCTCTTGGAAGAGAGAGCAAGCGAAGGCATCGCCACCGAGGACACAAACACCACCGAAAGAAGAAAGAGAGAGACTCTGAGGAGGGGAAGGAAGATGGCAGGGAATCCCCTTCTTACGGTTGGACACTGTTTCTAACTTATAACACCTAGCTTACAGTGAATGTCTTATGTCTATGTAACGGGAGGCACACCTTGTTTTTCTGTTTTTCTATTTCACTCTCTAAGTTCCACTCTCTAGTCTTATTTTCTATCCCGAAGTACTGTACCTTGCAGTTAATGACTGCTTTTGGGAGGCTTAAACCGTGTTTATTCATACACCCACAGGACTCGCATTAGACAATAACCAGAAACCTTTGCAATCTAGAATAGATAGACCTATCTTAGTTTTTGTATGCCTGTCAATATCTTGTTATTGGTGGCTGTTTTGTGATGCTTGTACTTTAGTGCTTTGAATTGGTAAAAAAAAATCTTTACAAATAGTAAAGCTATTTGTAAAAAGCTAGAAGTAAATAGACCCCCTTCACCAAACAAATTGTCCTTATTCAAGCATTAATGCAGTGTTATACACCACCCCAAAACATTGGAATGTAGTATTCATTAACTAGTAAATGCCATTTTTCATTTAAAACCTTGGGTTGAAAAGTTGTGAGTGGAAAGTGGAGGGAGATGAGTTTGATATTATGGTGTTTTTTTGTTTTTTCAATCAAATCCCCTTTTAACAATGCACAGATTGCCTGCTTAGAGCATCACTTTGCTTCAGCCTTCTGTGGTTCTCTGTATTTCAAACAGTTGTGAATAAAACATTCAGTTCTAAAAGGCATTAAAGGCCACAGGGAACAGCTTTGACCGATTGAAGGCTATGACATTTTAAGGGATGTGTGTATGTGTTTGTGTTAGAAGTTGCTGCATCATCTCAACTGCAAGAATCAGAAACACCCAAACAATGCGTCTTTATGCTCAGGTATTTGTGTGGAATAATGGTAGCAGCAGCAACAGCAATATGAAATGTACTCGCATGTACGTAATACACACCAGACCACCGCACAGTGTATCCATGTGTTAACAGAAAATAACTCTCCCTTTTTGCCTCCAGTCATTCCATTTCTGCCTCCCTGTGGCGTTTAGTCTTGTTATCTGCCATATCTATTTCCGTTTTCTCTCTGGTTCCAGATGTCTTGATATCTGCCCTCTAATTCAGTCAGACATGAAAAGAAATTCTCCTGAAGAGCAGCCAAATTTTCATTATTCCCTCTTGCACACTTTTCCACAGAAAATTTTTCAGCATCAAGCCTGCAGATGTATTTATTATATACCAGAATGAAAAGCAATTAGTATGATGCAACTTGTACTTATACTGGCCAGCCACACACAAACACAGACACTTTCTCAAACTGATCACAAGAAATTCAGTTTCATCCTACTACCATCTCCTCTTATTATGCTCAGATTTAATCTCTGCTTCTCTGAGACAGTTTCCCCCATCACGCTCTATAGCTGAACTCAGAGAAAAGTAAGGTACTAGACAGGAAACTCGCTAGACATGGTTCAGTAATACGATGCTATATTTGAGATCCACTTAAAGGTGCCCTGCAGTGTTTTCTTGTAAACAAATAAGTTATGTTTTCATTCACTGCATTCACACCTAAACAGATTGCATGTATCCTTGAAGTCTACCAAAAAAGTTGCATTTCTTTCCCCAGAAAACATTTGGAAAGCTTTATTTAGCTATATAGCTATTTATTAATATTTTGGAACTGCATTCACTTGTGTGGGCTACTAGAGGTCAAAAACTCCATAAGGTACCATTTAATAGGAATTAATGCCTTTAGAATTTTACTGTTGTTATCATTGTAAACCTTGTAAATATGACCTTTGGGCTTTGCTCTGTCCAGACACACCATCCCAGAGGGTCCAGTTCATCTTGGGTACAGAGGACGATGACCTCGAGCATGTCCCACATGACCTCTTCACTGAGATGGATGAGCTCTCCTTCAGAGACGGCAGTGCCACTGAATGGAAAGAGACTGCCAGGTCAGTAAAGCATCTTAAGGCATGAACATCATGATGACAACTACATAACCACCGTTTGCTTTTTGTACAATATAAGTTTTCAACATTTGTAGCATAATCATAGACTAACACCATTAGTCATTAGTTAACTGAAAACCCTGTTGACTGTTAGTCATAACTATCAGCCTTAATGATTACATTTACTGTATATGCACATATAACTGTGAAAAATTATATTTTTTGAAGAAGGCAAGAGTCCATTTGAGCCTTATGTTTTCATAATTTGGCAATTTTTCATCATAATTTGTTTCCTTTCCTGTGATCAAACTGTTCTCTTTAGTTTCTGTGTTTGGAGAGAATTGTCTAAATCAATGTGTGATACAGTTTGGTTTTGTAGCTCTGTTTAAAGGAGATATATGTAAGTTTTGCTATTGCTACATATCAAACATTTGCTTGAACACCTGTTTACTTACTTACTGATACTGAGTCACTGTAGCATCCAATCCGCCCTGAAGAGGTAGTGCTGCCCAGATGGTGTATTATAACCTTGTGTCTTGTAAATGCAGCGATGGCTGAAGCTCTTGGCAAGACTGGTATGTAAACAGTTGTTAATGCTAATGTTGGCTATGTAGCAATAGCAAAACTTCCAAATGGCTTCTTTTATGTAGCTTCCAGAATCTGCAGCAATACTGAAACATTTTGCCTGCTTTTTTTCATAAGCCAGTCTCAACCTCCAGTCAAAAAAACAGGGTTGTTTTTTTTTTTTGTTTTTTTTGTTATTAACAACTTGTTTAAGGAAAAATGTAGCTGGCGAATATGAGCCATAATCTTGTGTCCTTGAACTATAATACAATGCTCATTAATTTTTTATTAGTCATTTGTAAATTCAAGCATTTCTGTGTTTGTGTGTGTGCGTGTGCTCTTGGGTTTTATATACAGATGGCTGAAGTTTGAGGAGGATGTGGAAGATGGTGGGGAGAGGTGGAGTAAACCCTACGTGGCAACATTGTCACTACACAGCTTATTTGAACTACGCAGCTGTATACTCAATGGCACAGTCATGCTGGATATGAGGGCCAACAGTATCGAGGAAATTGCGGGTATATTTCACAATACACTTAAATCGCATCTTAAAGGACATGTCATACCAATTCTATTGTATTTCTAATGGAGAATTGTGATGAAAAGTGTAAGATAAATAAAACATAATCATTAATTATTCTAGTAATATAATTTTCAATGCCCCACATATCACTTCTGTTTTCTCTAACCGTGCATATTAATGGTCCTGCTTTTGTATGACTCAGACATGGTGATAGACAGCATGGTGGCTTCAGGCCAGCTGAAGGAGGATCTGCGGGAAAAGGTGCGGGAAGCCATGCTGAAGAAACACCACCACCAGAATGAGAGAAAGCTCAGCAATCGCATCCCTCTGGTGCGCTCCATTGCTGACATAGGCAAGAAACATTCTGACCCACTCTTGCTTGAAAGAAACGGTGAGATCCTACAAAGCACTTGCATTTCTTTTTCCTCCACATTTGCCACCACTGGGGAACTGTTCCTAAAAATCCACTGTTCAAATCCCTCAATGCCAGCATAGAAGGTGGATGATAAAAGTGAGTAAAATCTAGAGAATGATTTATATTGAAGCAGTCAGTTCCCTTAGCGAAAGAGAAATCTGGGTGCTAATGATTGTGCTAACTGGTATGGCTGGCCTGGCTTTTGGGGTTTGAATTAATGATTGTTTTCACTACTTAAGGTGACACTCAGGAAATATTGCTTTACCTGCAACTGGAATCAGCATTGTGTATTTTTTGACTGGGCATGGCCACAGTGGTGTTAATGTATGGTGTGCATTTTAAGATCTTGGGCACCAGCCTGAGGTTTTAAGAATGAAAGAGATGTCACATTCTTCACTTCTGTGCCTGTGGTTCTTGTTGGGCTTGCATTGTCATGTCATCAAACCTGAAATGCAATTGTGAAAGGTCAAAATTATATATGATTGATGGTTGATGTGGGTAATAGTAGTAGTGTGAAAGATGTATGTACCAAAATGAGTGTGTACTGTGATTTATGACTGGTTTGTTTGTAGCAGAGCACATGTTTGCTTACAATGCACTGACATCGTGCTAACTCATTCTCTCCTGCATGCAAGCCTATCTGAAGTTAGAACTTGCCTCAGTTCAGTCACATTGTGTGATTGTGTTGTTTAGAATTGAATGGAACAAGTTGTTTGGCCCTTGCGGACCCTCCTACATGCCTCACTGAATCATTGTCAGTGTCTTTAGCACACAACCATGCTTCTTGCTCACGTTTTTGCAAGCACGAATCTCTCTAACTACACCTCTGCCACGCTCTTGCTGCCCACCCCTTCTTCTCCAGATACCATCTCTGTGATGTACTCCTACTTCATATGTTTTTCCTCTCTGCTCCATCCCTTATTCCTACTCTTGTTTTCCCTCCTTCTCTCTCTCCCCTCTCCTTTCCTTTTTTTGCCATTGTCTCCTCTGTTAGGAGAGGGGCTGTCCTCTTCACGTCTCTCTCTCCACAAGCCAGGGGCATCCTCCTCTGTATCCAACCTGTCCCAAAGACGAGAGTCCCGAGTCTCCGTCCTGCTCAACCACCTCCTGCCCTCTTCTTACTCCAACACTGGGTCCTCCCCAGCTCCATCACCCCTCACCACCCCTCAAAATACCCCCGCTTCCTTCCGGCGCTCCTCCCAAAGCCCACCACGCACCCGTGGCGCAGGCCTTGGCCCTCAAGGCATCCCTCAGGTGGTCGTATCGCCTCCCGAAGATGACGACCCACCAAACTCTGCAGAAGATGATGCTGCATCACCACAGTTCAGCCGGCGAGCATCCTCGGCATCCCAGGGCCTCGAGCTGCTGCCCTTAGAAGGCAAATATCTGTGTAGCCTGCCAGTGTGAGTCACGGCTTGAACAGAGAACACTAGCACTAGCATGAAAGCTCTGCTCCCCGTTAACTTCCAACCCTGCGGCCATCTCATCAATAACCCAGCAAGGCTCACTTGCTTAAGACGCTGTTCCCACTGTATTTATATCAAAATTTCTGACACCGCTCTCTTCTCCATCATGATCTTGCTTCTGTCCCTTCTCAGTTTCTGTCTATTCCACTAACCCCTTATTTTCTACAAAGATACATTGCTTTTGCTGTCCTGAAAACCCTTTTCACCCCTTTTTACCATTCAAACATCTCTCTGTCCCATTCCCAAGCGTCTATGCCTTGTTTGTCTCTCTCCCTGTCTCCCTTCACACCACCATCATTGTGGTTGCATGGCTGCCCTCAAAATGTTTTCGTCTCTCATCCTTCATCATGTGTCCTGTGATGTTTTATTACTATGTTTATACCCCATCTCTCTCTTCTCAGTCAGCTTGTGTCATGTAAGACCTGTTAGTAGGGATGTCCCGGTCCCATTGTTCCTTCTTGCCACTGACCACAGACTGGGGCATTTAATCTTAAGCATCGGCTGATATTAATTTATTTGTTATACAGGTATATAATACAGTTTCTCAGCACACACTTACCATTAAGTTGGCATACATAAAAAACAATAAAGCCAACCCAATGTAGGTTGGTACAGCAGGATATCATGAAGAAAATATAACTTAAGTCACAGATTTCTGTGATTGTTTCCAATAAAATTTTAAATAATGTCTGATAGTGTTTCATATGATATCCACAGAGAGAGGAGTGTTAATATGGATCTATTGTTTTGCACAAATTTAGACTCTAAAGAGAGGACTTTTTCTGACGTAAAATCACTCCGGTTTTACTTGCTGACAATCTCTCTCTCTGTAGATGTCATTAAATGGAACCGCTGGCTACTGTTTATTTTTTTGTGCTGGTCTGCTGTTCACTCACAACACTGCATTAGGCTCCTTCTGTTCAAGCAGAGTGTATTGGGGGCTTTTTGTTGGATTGCGTACTCACAGCACACTTTAATTGCTGGTATCAATCAGTATAAAAAAATGCCTTTGTCTCAGAAACAAATACGCTCGAAACATACCATAGCTGTTCCTTATGCATTTGGTATGATGTAGAAACTGACATAATACGTCCTAAATTCTTTCAGGTGTAACTTGTTTTATCCTCAGGTGACTGTTTCACTTTGAGTACACACAAATATAAATGTCATGCAACTTGTGCTTTTCCCATTGCATCATTTGGCACCCATGCTCTTCTGCTTCATCAATTCCTAAAATTAAACATTCTTTTACCCGATTCAGTGTGTAGTGAGAGCAATGTGTGCCAGCAGCACGGCTAAATATAAGCCAGAGACCATGGTGGGTGTATTGGTACTGTATGTACTATCAAACTGCCACCTACGATGGCTTTTTGTTCTTCCCAAACCAAGCCCTGTCAGTTTATTATTAGACTGTGTGTGCGTGCGTGTACGTCGGTTTCGCTCTGGGAATGGCTCCATTTCAAAGTATGGGTCATTAGAACCAGTGATCACTTGGTGGAAGCTGAATCTGAAAGGTTGGGGTGGTCTTATTATAGCTGATGAGTTTCTGTAATTGTACCCCCTTCTAGGAAAATATACAGTATTTCCCAAGAGGCAATCATCTTGACATCAGTGTGTGGGTTATTCAGAGGAGGTTTTCAAGCATTCATCATTACAGTTTAATAATGCGCTCTGGTGTGCACTGTAGATTGTAAAAACTGCACTGTTGACCCAAAATAACTAACCATCTATTGAACAGAAATAAAGTGTTAGACAGTAAAATACCCTTAATGGGTTATTTAGATGAATTTTTTTCTAGCTGCCAGTAATAGCTGGCTTACAGGTTTCAAATAATTATAGTCGACAATGCATTGATATGGATGTTGCAGTTTTTTAGACATGCACTGTAATGGGATTGAGTTGTCTGTAGGCTATTTATACATATTCATGCCATGAACCCATTGAGCATGAAGTCATGGGTGAAAGACTTGTATACAGGGCATGCAGGGAATCACTGGTACACTTGTTCTGTCTTATTATAGGTCCCACATGAAGGCTTTCCAAATCTTAAGTGTTTTTCTGCGTCATATAGTGTCCTTTCAACTGTCATGGGTCAGGTTTATAAAACAGAGGCCATTTTAGAATAGAAAAAAATATGGATTCATGGGGACATAGTGTCATTGCTTGCAATCTCTGAGTCTTTATACAGTGTAATGTAAACTGTAGAAAGAACTGTAGTTCAATACATAAATATATCCATACAACTACTAGACCAAGAGCCTATATAAATTAATATAATTTTGTTTTTCACCTTTTTATTAGAAAATTTCCAGTACTACCAGCCCCACATAAGAGTCAGAAAATATGTATCATTTCAGTTATTTATGTGACTTTTTTGCATATGAATGAGGCATCACTGTGACGACACTGTTTACAAGGTTGGTATGGGGGAGCATTCCAGGGCTTAGCCTTGCTGAATGAAGTGTGTTGGCGGATGCAACCTAAGCTAATCCCACCCTTATTCCAAGAGGCTTTGTTGGGTATGTGAGCAATCATGCTCCTGTTCAGCAGTCACTGCTACCCAGCATCCACTGGGGCTACCCCAGGGTACAGTTCAAGGGTATGGCTTACTGGCCAAATCACGTGCTGGCAGAAATTGCACAATTTTTATTTGGGATTAATTGTAGATGAGAAAATGGCATATTGTTTAAGCCTTTATAAATAAATTTTGTTTGACGTTGGCTTGTTTACATCTTGATGGCAAAATAAGAAATGTGTCGATATAGATGTGGAAAATGAGAAAATATGGAAAACCTGGTAAAAGAAGTGTTACTTCCAAATTTCAGAGGATAGTATGCATATGCTATTCTTTGACATCTCTTCCTCATTTCATCTCCCACTCTCATGTCACTTCAAGTGCTAGCGTTTCCTGTATCTGGTATGGCTCAAATCACATAAGCAATGTTGAAGTGTGCAGCCAATTATGCACCGAAATATTTTAGCTTTAACACTTGAAGGTGCTGAAGTCTGAGGAAGGAGAACTGTCAGGCATATCAAACACAGGCACTCACCTTTACTTTAAAGCTGACATGAACTCGAGTTAAGCAGGACTGACTTAAGCACCAGATTAATGAGCTCAACAGACGGGGAGCAATCAGCAACAGCGCTGTCTGAAATATATCTTCGTCTCTGTGGAGAGCCATCAGGGATTAAGCCCTGTACAGTATCATCACATCTAGCATGTGATGTTTGTGGTTGCAGAAATCATTTCACCTGCAGCAGAAAATGTAAAAAAAGAAAAGAAATGTTAGACAGCAAATTCAACGACTATTGTTTTAGTTTGTTAAACATTTCAGCAAACATTTTATGCATTTCGAGTATTATCAGGTTCATTAACTCTCTGTTGTATTTCAGTCAGCCACTGATCCCTGTTCAAAGTGGATCTCAACTTCTGTGTCTGTTGACTGCCAGTGCTGCAGGTTTAATTTTAGTCATCTAATAGGGGATGGCGTGGCACAGGGATGCAGTTCATTGCCTGGTACAATAGAAAACCTGCAGTGTCTGAGCTGATTCTCATCCCATTCAAATGTAAGGAAATTTGCTAGATAAAGTTTATGATTTAATTGAATATCTCATAGGTGATACACTAACCTCAGAAGTGGAGAAATGAAGAAATATTCTGACAGTAATACTTCCCAAGACTGATAAGACAGGCTACATAACTAAGGAGTGCAAAATGACCCAAACAGAATGTAAACGTCACACTATAACAGCACACTAACACACACTAAACCTACTAAACCTACAGTGCTGCATCACAAGCAAATGTGGGCAGCAGTGTGATATCAGGATTTTATACCAGGTTTGTTTGCCAAGAGTGAGTAACTGCCTGTGAAATTGCCTCCCATTTGTTGAGCCTGTGCCATAAAGTAGTGGTCTATCACAGATAAACATACCTTGAACTTTTTTTTTTCCATGTCTTCATATTGAAATGTGAGTAGAGAGAAAAATTAAAGACAAATGGCATTTATTAATGACATCACAAATAGCATTTCATGGTGAACCACACAGCTTTTCTCCTCCAGTCATTGCGTCCCAAGTCCTTACACATTGCCCATCACTGCTTTGTCTCTCCCCCTGTTCCTCCCAGGACCATTGGTGTCTCCGAACTCTGTCCCTAACAACCTGGATGGCAACAAGGCAGTGGAGAGGAGGCCGTCCAAAGTAGGGGTCAGTAGAGAAAGCAGCAGTGTCGACTTCAGCAAGGTAACCTAGCCACAGTACTGAGCACAGAAACAGTCCATCATGGTGGAAGGACCCATGACCAAGTCCATCCGTGTTTTTCTTCAGTTTCTGGACTTTCACAGACATTTCAGTGGCCTGTGTTGAAAAATGCCTCTATGAGAGCCAACATCACATTCCCATCAGCCCTTTTCTTCCGAGCTCAGTAAGAGGCATCTTCAGTCACTGCTCCACCTGTAATGGACTAAGAATTGATCAAAGTAAAAGTCTCATGTAGTTATGTAACTCTGTTTAGTTTTGAAAATTCCTCCCTCACATGGCCGCCATCCATCCTACCATTTTGTCGTTCCTCATCCATTAAATAAAATGGCAGGCTGCCATAAGTAGTTATCATTATAAAACCATCCATTTTGACTGCCAAAAAATAAGGTGCAGTGTTTATATGAGTCAGAGGATACAAAAGAAAGATGAAGGCACAGTGTGTCCTACACAGGGATAAAAAAAAATGTTGCCATGCTCAGATCTGTATTTAGCGTTGTACATAAGAGATATTTATTCAGGGAACATGAGAATAAATGCATAGCGTCAACGGACAATCTTTGCTCAGTACTATGTAGTCCTTAATATACATACTAACTTATCCGTCATTTGTTATCATAGCTTCCCAACGACCTGCTGCCATCTCTTACGTTTCCACATCTTCATCTCTGTTTGCATGTGTGCACTTCTCTTGCATTTCCTGTGACCAAGTCTTTTATTTTCTATCACAACTTCCTCTTCTTTGTCTCTGGTTTTCCTCTGTTTTATTATTAGTAATTGTCTGTGTATCTGATTCCTCAATTTCATTGGTTCCTGTGGTTTCAGGTGGATATGAATTTCATGAAAAAGATTCCTCCAGGCGCCGAGGCTTCCAATGTGCTGGTGGGAGAAGTGGACTTCCTGGAGAAGCCCATAATTGCCTTTGTACGGCTGTCCCCAGCAGTCCTTATCACAGGCCTCACAGAGGTGCCTGTTCCCACAAGGTAAAGTAATTATCTCCAAGAAGGACATTATGTTTTCACCCGTGTCTGTTGATCTGTCAGCAAAAATTACTGAACCGATTTGTATTGAACTTGGTGGAGGGATGGGGCATGGGTCATTTCAATTTTGTGTCAGATCTGGATCACTTACCATGATCTTGAATTATTTTTTATGAAGTCCTGTGTATGTTGTTTGATATTGGTCTTGGAGGAAGTCTGCACTCTCTGAGTGCCCTTTTAGTTACCTCCACCAAGGAGGTTATGTTTTTACCTTTGTCTGTTTGTTGGTTTGTTTGTTTGTATATTTGTTATTATGCAAAAAATACTGGGGCCAGATAAGAAGGCATTAAAGCTTGGTGCAGATCCAGTTAAAGGGGCAGCTCTTTTTTTATCACTTTCCTTAACATTATGTGATGAGGGCAATTTCTCAAGAAATAGTGTTTGGATCTTGATGTAAAAAATCAGACATATTCATGGTGTTGAGATCTATGAGATCAAGTGGGCAACACATTTTTGTTGACAGTTTCACTCTATTCCACCACATCAGAGGGGGCAGTACCAAACCAGGAAACTTAACAATGTGCCAACAAAGGCAGGGAAGAAGACTGATAGCTAGCAAACATGGATTTTAACAATGCAGGTATCAAAATATTTGAAAAATCAGCTTTGCAAAAGTTTAATGAAGAAGGAAATGTATTCATCATGTTTATTAGACCTCAAGAATACACACAGTGTGTTTCATTGAGAAAGGATGAATGCTGATTTAAGTGTTTACCAAAAAACTCCTGTTTGCCTTTGAGTTAATACAGTACGTATTGTTGTGATTTGTATTACCAGTTACTGCTATTTATGGTGACTCTGAGTTTGAATGTGTGTCTTGTTCAAAGGTTTCTTTTCCTGCTTTTGGGTCCTCATGGCAAAGGGCCACAGTACCATGAAATTGGCAGATCCATGGCCACACTGATGACAGATGAGGTGAGAGCGGGAAAAATACATCTGATTAATAATGTCATTTTAGCTTGACAGCAAAGGATATCTTTGGATTTTGGGATTAAAGATGAACACTGTGCTGGTCTTCTTTTTCTTTTTTCTTTTTTCTTTTTTCTTTTACTTTTTGGTACCCTTAACATGCAGTTGCAGAGACATTTAACAACTCCTAATAATATTGATTTTGTAGATTTTCCACGATGTGGCATACAAAGCCAAAGACCGAACGGATCTCCTCTCTGGGATAGATGAGTTCCTTGATCAAGTGACTGTCCTGCCTCCTGGAGAATGGGATCCCACGATTCGGATTGAGCCCCCCAAGAATGTCCCATCTCAGGTTACTGAGTCTCCTTGTCAGAGATTGTGTTAGGTGCACTTATTGAATAATGTGTACAAAGATGCGTCTTTGTTTTACGCTTAATCCATATTGTGTTAGACGGATATGATATGAGAGTCACTTATAACAAATGTATAACAATTAAAAAAAAAAAAAAATTATGGCAGGTATAATGGCAGGTATAGGTGCAGAGATCATTGCCCAGCTTCACTTTATCATACCACTATAATCACACTGAGAGGGCCCCCTTATGGATTTCAAGCGTCATGACAGCATAGGAATTGCAACACGTGGAACCATATTATATTTAAATGTCCTTTGATCTGCAGATGAAGAGAAAGAGACCGCCCCAGCCCAACGGCAATGCGTCTCCAGCTGGAGAGCTGGAGAAGGAAGACGGCCATCACATAGGGCCTGAGCTACAGAGGACCGGGAGGTGAGCACAGTACATTTTCTTGGCACAGCAACTATGATCATTTTTAAAGCAAATTGACCTCACTTTCATTTATAATCTCACTTGTGTTAGCAAATGTGTTGACAAAGAAATATTTGATAATTAAAGCATGTCCTAGTGGAATTAACAACTTCATTAGTCACAAGAAGGCATGTTTAATATATCATGTTGATTATTCTGGGACAAGTGCCTCATGTTAACAAGAGCTGCAAGAAAAGCTCATCTGAGAGACTAAGGACCTCATTTTATCTTCTTTAGTTAGAGTCTTATTTGTGATAACATTAATGAGAATGATGATCAGATGAATTACAAGCCATTAAATATTTTTCACTATGTTTTTTTTCCAAACAGCAGATGGCAATAGAACTTGGTAATAGTGCTCTGTAAACACCATTTTTTTTTAAGTAAAAGCTTTTGGAATTTTTTTCTATAAGGTTCCTCACATATCATTATTGTACACTAGACAAAAAATCTATAAAATGTAAAATTTTATCAGTTAATACTACTATGTGCTTGTGCAGACACATCTCTACTGTATTCTATGAACCTCAGATGCTGACATTTACAGATAGCTCATGCTGAGTCTCTAGAGCCTGAGCCACACAGTGAGGAGAATGGGTTTATTTGAAACCTCAGACAGACACACACCCTCTGCACACAGACATCAGTTTGGAGGTGTTGTATTATTTACGGATTCACTCTGCTTTTCACTGCCACTATGATGGAGCTGCTGGGGGATAGAGAACTATGAGGAAGTGCAAGAAGCTAATGTAAAGAAAGCTATCAGGAATGGGGACAAAAGAGACAGCAGGGGTTGTGGAAGGAGGCTATAGAGGTATTCCAGAGGTGTAGGGGAAAAAGGAAATGAAAGAATACCTCACAGCAGAGCAGTTGGACAGATGTCAGAGAAAAGAGACATAGATATACAAGGTGAGAAATCACTCAAAGGCAAAGTACGAAGAGGCAGAAGCAGAGAGAAGATGCATGGGTATGGAGTAATTCTGAACAGTATATGCAAGATAAACTCTGCCCTGGTTAAAATTATATGGCAGCAAGATCAAAGTGCCATCTAGAATTGATGAACATTTTTAAGAGACACAATCACAATCTCATGACACCACCTTTCTTTTACAGTGGGTACAACGACAGTGTTCAGCTGTCTTAACTCCCGACCAATTAAATGTGTAAAATGGTAGCATGTAGTAAATTAGCAATTTTTCGAAAATTACAATTTTAATCACCTCATATTATCAAACATCCATCCATCCATCCATTTTCCACCGCTTATCCTCTAGTAGGGTCGCGGGGGGGCTGGAGCCTATCCCAGCATCCATTCGGGCGAGAGGCGGGGTACACCCTGGACAGGTCGCCAGTCCATCGCAGGGCACACAGAGACAAACAACCATTCACTCTCACATTCATACCTATGGTCAATTTGGAGTAACCAATTAGCCTAGTCCCCATTTGCATGTCTTTGGACTGTGGGAGGAAGCCGGAGTACCCGGAGAGAACCCACACAAGCACGGGGAGAACATGCAAACTCCACACAGAAAGACCCCGCGTCCGAGCCGGGACTCGAACCCGGAACCTTCTTGCTGTGAGGCGACAGCGCTATTATCAAACATGCATAGTGGAATTAATTTCAACTATAAAAAGAGCAACAGGAATTAACACATTGTAAGAATGGTAATTCACAGGGTCAATTACTTTGCTTTTAATGATTATTGTAACCATTTACTTATCTAGACTGCTATTACCTTTGCACTACTTTTTAATTTTTAATTGAGTTCTGAAATATCTCTGTGGAACTGATAGATGGATAACTGCTTCATTAACACAGTTTATGTGATGCTAAATCAGGTGTGTTCACTTGACTCTTCCTATTGTCTGAACATAACTGATATGTGTTGTATTTTTCTGTAACCATACCAATATTATTGTGTGAGTTTATTGTGTTCTCCTAATTGAAAAATTGAAATTAAAATAATCTTCCCGCTACAGGATATTTGGAGGTTTGATCCTAGATGTCAAGCGGAAGGTACCATTCTACTGGAGTGACATCAGGGACTCCCTCAGTCTGCAGTGTCTAGCCTCCGTCCTCTTCCTCTACTGCGCCTGCATGTCCCCTGTCATCACATTTGGAGGTCTGCTTGGAGAGGCAACAAAAGGCAACATAGTGAGTCTGAAAGCTTGGCCACACAAGTCAGTCCTCATGCTTTTCATGAGCTCAGTGGGAATCAAACCCCTAACCCTTGGTTGTGTAAGTGCCATGTTGCACCAAATGAGATATAAATTTGGTTGTCAAATGTGAGCATTTAGAATATTTTTGCGATTATTGTGCCCTTAAAATGAATGTTGTGTTGTTCCCTATAATCCAAAAGTGAAAGCAAAGAGCTCATCTGATTTAACTTAATCTTAACAATTTTCCTTCCACCATTTAATGCAAAAAGAGTGCTTTCTTAAACCATCATATTTAACATATATGCATACTTGTATATACACAGTACATACAGTGCTTAAATGCAGATGTGACATATCTACATACAGTTCGTCCCAGTTATTGTCATTGCTACCGTTTCACAAGGAAGAAACACATTTTCAGACTACTCCATGTCCTCCCTTTTTTGTAAAGCAGGTCACTTACTGTGTCAAGAAAAGTCATGATAATCTTTCACCCACTTTAATGTTGTATTACTCAGCTGAGTCCATGTGTTTGATTGTGAGGCCTTAATTTACCTGCCAAAAAAGGATGTGGTGATAATTTAGCCACCCATGCACTAATTGACTCTCACACTGCAAGCTATACTATATAGTGTCTTCCTCTTTTTATCACTCCATATCTCTCCCTCTCTGTCTCTCTTTCCTTTCTACCCAGATGTCCTTATTAGGCCAGGGACTGTTGGCATAGGCACAGTCTGTGTGCCGGTGTGTGTGATGCATCTGAGTAAACTCAGCAGACAAGGGCTTCACAGAGATATGACTTTGGACAAGTCAGCAGAGTGGAAATATTCAAACAGTTTATCTAGCTTCTCAGACGCAGCCCAGAATGTCTGTTTAATGAAAACTCTGTGTTCTGGTCGGGGGGTCTCTTCCTCATCTCTCTCTTTTCTCCTTCAGCCTTTCCCACTCTATCCTCCTTTGTGTGGTTTCATCTCCCCCATCATCCCTATCTCATTCCCTCACGCCCTCCCTCTCCTCTGTGTCTACAGAGTGCCATAGAGTCTCTATTTGGGGCATCACTGACAGGAGTGGCATACTCCCTCTTCGCAGGCCAGCCCCTCACTATTCTTGGCAGCACGGGGCCTGTCTTAGTGTTTGAGAAGATCCTCTTCAAGTTCTGCAAGTAAGTTCAAGCAAGTTTACTTTTCCAAAGTAAATAAGTTTATGAGTCGAAATATTGATAACTAAACGAAATAGTCTGCACAGCATTTTGCATGAGTTATAATAATCTAATGGGCCCAAATGTGCATATCTGCACCCATGTACAGGTGCATAAGTAGACCTCTATTCATCCTCCTCCACCATCCACTCCACGTCTTTTTCTTTCTCTCCTAGTGACTACAGCCTGTCCTACCTGTCACTGCGGACCAGCATTGGTCTGTGGACAGCCTTCCTGTGTCTTGTCCTCGTGGCAACAGATGCTAGCTCCTTGGTCTGCTACATCACCCGGTTCACAGAGGAGGCCTTTGCCGCACTCATCTGTATCATCTTCATCTACGAGGCTCTGGAGAAGCTGTTTCACCTGGGAGAACACTACCCTATCAACATGCACAACAACTTGGACAACCTTACCCTGTATTCGTGAGTGCTGAGATTTCAGTTACCTTTATATTTAGATTTCATATGAGTCATTTTAGAAACTCTGAATCCTGTTTCTCTCTTTATAGACAGATGTTACAAAAAAGGATTTATTTTGTTAGACCACAACCAAAAACCAAGATGAACCATTTCCAGAAACAAAAAACCTTCGTTTTTTCCAGAAGCACTTTATCTGTTATCTGTTTAACTATTTGATTATAAATATTTATTCTTGTGACATGATGCATTAAATCCCTTACATCACTCTTAAGTGACAAAAGAGCTTTTTTTCTTTAAATTTCTTTGAAATGTGTCAGAATTAGCCCCAACATGACACTTTTTAAAATTCCCTCTTCATATCAGGATGTCATGTTGATTAAGGGTCACAGAAATAGTATTTCATTAAGAACACACTGTTCTTATAGCTGAAAACTAATTGTAGCAGCTTAAGCTGTTCCCCAAAGTTGAGGTTAAAATCACCTTCTTGCGAAATAATAACTTTTGCAAAACCTGTGTTTTAAATTAACTTCAGGATCAGTTTACAGACTTTGCTTAGCATTTGATCTCTTTTTCCCCAGGTGTCAGTGCTCTCCACCAGTTAATGCCTCAGATCAGCTGGAGCGGGAATGGAACCGGACAGGATACAGCCCAGACTCTATCCCATGGAGCAGCCTCAATGTTTCGGTGAGGCAAGCACACAGTGACCTCCAGTGTGGTCGCCAGTAATTACACCCACACTCACAGTTGCATGTAAAGCATTTGTAGAGGAAACAGACATCATCAGCCAGTATTTCACTTTGGACAGACATTCACGCTCACTCACTGATTCATACAGATTCAATCAGGCACATGATCACAATGACTACAACTACTTGTACAACTACTATTTACCATGACTAAGCTGCCAAAAACTGCTACTGATTCTACTGTCGGTAGTGGAACAGCTAATCTAAAACAGCTTTGCAATACTAATTTAATGCTGCCTATGCCTCTTTCTCTTTAGATGTGTAAAATGCTTCATGGGGAGTTTGTGGGTCCGGCCTGTGGTCACCACGGGCCCTATATCCCAGATGTTCTCTTCTGGTCTATCATCCTCTTCTTCACCACCTTCTTCCTGTCCTCCTTCCTCAAGCAGTTCAAGACAGAGAGATATTTTCCCACCAAGGTGATATGTTTGTTAATTTATGTAGATGTAGATTAACTTAAAGTACAGCCAAGTTTTATTATTTCTTTGTTAAACTATAAATATCAATAACTCCACATTTGAATAGGCTGCTTTCCATCATCTCTTTGCACGCAAGTGTGTGTAGATCCAGCTAAAATCCCCTCACACTATGTAAATGTTTACATTGCGTCAGTCATTAGTATGCGGGAGCAGTCTCATGTACTGACAGATCTTGTTGCAACCTCCCACACAGTACCAGGGAGTCTGTTATCACTTGGTGTTCTGTGTAGGCTGGTGTTGGTATTGTTTGAATTGTTATGTTTTTATTGTTGATACAAATGCAATTATTACTTTGGTGGATATTGACAGTCACATGCAGTAAATGACTGTGGAGTGTGGATAAATTTGAAAGAGTAACAGTAGAATATAGCATGCATGCCCATCTCAAATGTGTGAGTAAATATACACGTGTTGCTTTTGTGTGTGCGTGCGTGTGTTGTGCAGGTGCGTTCTACCATCAGCGACTTTGCTGTATTTATAACCATCATGATCATGGTGTTGGTTGACTATCTCATGGGCGTCCCCTCTCCTAAACTGAATGTTCCTGACCGCTTTGAGGTAGGCATCTATTCCAGTTGGTCTGTCTATCTTAATGCATGGATGAACAAAATGCAAGAGGGAGCTTTAAATCAGACGAAATTACATCCTCTATATCCTTGTTCTTTTGTAAGCAAATATCTACATTTACTACTTAAAAGCTAATGAATGTCCACATCATCAAATATTCTCAACTAAATCTTTCATGCCTTATATACTAAATGTAGCACACCTCTGCCTTTTCCCTGCAGCCAACTTCAAAGAACCGCGGCTGGCTGATGGACCCATTAGGGGGAAATCCCTGGTGGACACTGCTGGTGGCAGCACTTCCTGCCCTGCTCTGCACCATCCTCATCTTTATGGACCAGCAGATCACTGCAGTCATCATAAACCGCAAGGAGCACAAACTCAAGGTCGGAGTTACACATCATTTTTAAAGTTTTCTGAAGTAGTATTGTCCTTGGTTTCTTTTTGAATTGTGCCTCTCCCTTCTTTAATATCCAGTGGTGCAAACTGTAGCTGTGCAGCATCTAAGATTAATCAGGGGAAGATCACAAAAGTCATAAAAAAATCATCAGAATTCATCTATCATTAAAATCATACTTAATTACCAAATGTAATATATAGTTTGAGTTTTTTGAGCAAGTGGTTCAACCCCTCCAAACTCGAAAATACTGCAGAATCAGAAAGGGCTTACTGGAAACTGGCTGTATCCCAAATTATGGGTTATCAGTATAAAATGATGTTAAACAGGACTTGCAAAACCCAGTATTTGATTGCATTGTTAGTAAAATGAATGCCCATGTAAATGAATGTCTGCAGCCTTGGCATTTATCCTGCATAGATACCAAAAGTCTTAAACTAAACTCAGTTTCTGTCTCTTTACCTATTTTTTTTTTCTCACTTGTGCTGCCTCCAGCTTGCTTTCTTTCTATCGGTCTATCTGTTCTTTGTTATCTCTACATCTCTCTGATCATCTGCAGCTTGCTCATCCTTCACCAGTTCTCTCTCTTCCTTTCTGTCATCCTGAATTATGCTTGAAGCCAACATATTCTCTTGTCTGCCTCTTTTTCTGCTGAGTTCATCTCACAGAAATGAGGCATTTTTATTCCTCAGGGTTCTGCAGTGCTGCGACTTTAAAAAATAATCACAAACCACCTTGAACATTCCAAGTATGCATTGGCAAATTACATTTTTTAAAGTTTAGGCTGCTTGTCTTGTGTAATTCTCTTACTCTATTTTACTTGACATTTGCTCCACAGGGAGAAACACTCATCACTGTTACGGCAGCTCTCAATTGTTTCTTTGTGTATCCTACAGAAAGGCTGTGGCTATCACCTGGACTTGCTGGTAGTGGCAATAATGCTGGGTGTGTGCTCCATTATGGGCCTGCCGTGGTTCGTGGCTGCAACCGTCCTCTCCATCTCCCATGTCAACAGCCTGAAGGTGGAGTCAGGCTGCTCCGCGCCGGGAGAGCAGCCCAAGTTTCTGGGCATCCGAGAACAGCGGGTCACTGGATTCATGATTTTTATCCTCATGGGTTGTTCTGTTTTCATGACTTCAGTGCTCAAGGTGAGATGGCATAATCACTATTATAATAGTAACTGGAATAATAAAATTGCACCCTCCTGGGCTTTTGTTTCAGTGCACCCATTGTCAGTGAGAAGGTTGCATAAATGTCACTGAAAGTCACTTGTATGTGTTATTTATTCAATATGTTGCACAAGTTTTCAGTTTTCTGCCTGTTTAATGTATCCTGGCGCAACACATACCATGTTAGTCTTTCCTCTCCTATACTGGAAGATGAATAATTTGTGGGTTGTTATACTGTCTTGTTTGACTTGTGCTCTTTACAGTTCATTCCTATGCCAGTCCTATATGGAGTCTTTCTCTACATGGGTGTCTCTTCCCTCAAAGGCATTCAAGTAAGACGCTACTCTGCTGGTCTTTGAAGATAATATGCCCTTTACTTCTGAACAGAAGAGCAGTCATCAGCTGTTAGTAAAGATGCGTTTGGCCCTTGTAGTTCCAAACCTTTGATCATAATTCAGAATCCTTAAAAGCTTTTGTTAATCGTGTTCCCTCCTCTGAATAATGTATTGAATTTCCTCGCCTCCTGCCGTCTTTGCAGTCTTTTTCATTTGCATTTCTTATCTCCCTCGCTGACTCTCTGTCCTCTCATTTCCTCCGTAGTTCTTTGACAGAATCAAGTTGTTCGGCATGCCTGCCAAGCACCAGCCTGATCTGATCTATCTTCGCTATGTGCCGCTGTGGAAGGTCCATATCTTCACCCTGGTGCAGCTCACCTGTCTGGTGCTGCTGTGGGTCATCAAGGCCTCTGCAGCAGCTGTTGTGTTCCCCATGATGGTAATGGCTTCAACCTCAGCGATTGTCTCTCATTTTATCACTTCACTCGTATTACATGAGATGTTTAAAGACGTAAAAGCAGATCAAAATAGAGCCTCACCCACTCAACTATCACACTACACTAGAGTGCGTAACAGCTAGTCTATCATCACTAGTCTATCATCTTAAATTAAAATTTTCGATTTTAAAGACATTAAAGATTTTCTCTGTGTGATAGCTGTGGTTTTATTGTTTTTATTATTATGGCATATTTTGTGATATGAAATCTTTGATAATAGTTCACATTTACTCATTTGGCAGATGCTTTCATTCAAAGCGTCTTACAAGTGAAGGACGACACTTAAGTTTACGTGCAGTAGAAGACCTTGGTGTAAGTACTACATTTGTTTAATTAGTCCAAGGAGATCAAGTAAAGAAGTGCCACAAAAGTGCATAGTAAGTGCTAGTAAGTGCTAGTTTGGCACCTTAGGGTGTTAGAGGTGCTCTCGAAGAGATGAGTCTTCAAGAGAGTCTTGAAGATAGAGAGGGATGCCCCTGCTCTGCTCTGATAGCATTCATTAGCTCATTCCACCATCAGGGAACCACAGACGAGAACAGTTTGGACTGTGATTGTCTTGTGTGCAGGATGGCAATGCCAGACGACATTCCTTGAAGGAACGCAGTGGCTGAGAAAGAGAATAAGTCTGTGTGATTGAGTTTAAGTAGATGTGTGCAGACCCAGGAGCTACTCTGAAGGCAAGCACTAGTGACTTGAATTTGATTCGGACGTGGGTAGCAACAGTTTCCTTGTCTGTGTGTCTCCAGGTTCTGGCACTGGTCTTTATCCGAAAGCTTCTAGACTTTTTCTTCACCAAGAGAGAGCTGAGCTGGCTGGATGACTTGATGCCAGAAAGCAAGAAGAAGAAAGAAGATGACAAGAAAAAGAAAGCGCGTGAAAAGCTGGTAAAACTGTTTTAGTTTTTTCCTTCTTTTTTGTAGCGACAGTCATGAGTCAGACTGCAATTAAAGTAGAAACGTAAGATGTTTGTAGTCTGTATAGGTGGACAGGTAGACTGGCCATGCAAGAATGAGGCAGGTTAACCTTTGAATCTAATGCATCAGATGTAAATAAATACAGCCACGTGAGACTCATAGAACATCCGGTTTTAAGCTGTGTGAACATAAACCAATATAATGTCATACTACCCAGCCAAAAGATGTATATGTTAAATAAAATAAAACTGAAAGACACAAGTGTTTTAGCAGGAGGAGCTTCACTGCAGTAACAGCTGGTTTTTAATTTATGCTCCCGTTGCTGCTTCCACCCAGGAGGAAGAGTCCAGAATACACGAAGAAGAGGAAATGGGATTGAAGGTTGGCTTTGAAGGTTCAAACCGGCTCAGCATCCCAGTGAAAACACTCTCAGGGAGGTGAGTGGTTCCCATAAACCACACTCTGATGCCCAATGCTGCAAATGCTTAGTGAGGCATTAAGCGAATTCTATTTTTAGTTCCACAGCAGTGCATCACTCCAAAAGTGTCATCTTTTCTGATTACATTTTATTATTTTTAATGGTCAGATACTCATGAGGCAATTTCACGATGGCTTCAAATGCTTTATGGACGAGAATTAATGTAAATGGTTCCCAAATTATTTTACTACCTCCTTAATCTATGTCTTGATGGCTGATAAGATCCAGAAAAAACAGTCCAGAAACACATATTCAGATCCATCATGTAACATACAACTTGAAATGGTTAATTCTGACACTGGTAGTCAGCTGTGTGTTATTGTGTCCATCTTGAACAGATCATACAGAATAGGACTAGTGACCCACAACCTCCCAATGGAAGAAGAGGTAGCAGGGCTGTGTGTCTGATGCAGAACATCTGACCCACATGGCTGTGTTCTAACCCCGCTCACTGATACTCAGACAGTTAGCGCATGGCTAGAACTGTCAGTCCTCAGCTATTTGAAAAACAAAAACACTGGAATAAAACACACTGCTTTGTGTGTTGTTGTGTTTGTTCGTTTTTGAGTATTTGAGGGCAAATGGTCTGTGATAAAATGTTTGTTTAGTTGAAATAGCTTTAGTCTTACTAACTAATAATGTTTACGCAATCAACGCGTGACTTTTGCCTCTAATGCAAAAGGACCACATTCCTTGACACATGTTAACACTGAACATAGTGCGGTGTCACCTGTCAACTCTTTTTTTTTTTTTTAGCTTTTTCTCTTTTATGATTGAATTTGTTTTAATCACTGAGTTATAAGCATGTTCGCGTCTGCTTGTTTGAACTGTCACTGCACTGAACCCTATATGCCTGTCTTCTCTTTGTGTTTGTGTTCATGTTTGTGCATATGTGTGTTTGTGTTTTGGCATGTAGTTCTGATTCTGGCCTTTTGGTAGTAAATATCTCTGATGAAATGAAAGCAGTTACCTCGTGCACAGATTCTTGTGCCCAACCTGAGAAGTGTAGTGGAAGGTAGCGATGCCATCTCCTGGAGTTTTCCAGATCCCTAGTTGGGAGCAATTATAGTATCATAATATAATGTGGACAAAAAAGATGACTTAATGTTGTCCGTGAGGGACTACTGTATCTGTAAGACTGCAAGATTATCTTTGTTCTGAAGTGAAATAAAATGAAGTGTATTATTACCTGGAAGGTAAAAAACAGTTTAATATCTAAAGCAGGATTTTGGAATTGTACATTAAATTGGATTAAAATTGATACGGCTCTTTTAAGTATAAGTCCATAGGGAATGTAGTATCGTGTGTTGGGTATCACAGTCTAAATCTGTACAAAGATGTGGCTTAATTCAACAGCTCCTTTAGCTGTTAATTTGAGTATGTTGACAGGAATACTTTTGTTACAAAATGAAATTAATGTCGCTCATCTGACTTGCATAAACACATTTTAACATTTAAAATTTGCTGCATATTTTAACACTTTACTGTAGGTGTTAAAATCTTGTTCTGAGTGTACTGCTACCTGAGATTTTCATCTGAACAATCTCAGAGGTGCAATTGCTCTCCACCTTTGGCACCGCCATAAATTTGCAGAAGCATTCATCTTGTCTCTGTATCTTCATCTCTGCATGACAGCCAGGAGAAGGTGGCCTGCGTTAGAGTCGACGTCAGCCCAGACTCACCCGGAGGAGGTTCCACTGCCGAGACCTTCCTGTGATAAAAGGGAGGCCCTCCTTCCCTCCTGATACCTTCTCCCACATAACACTCTACCCCGCTGACGGGCACCATCTTAGTGGGAAAGGGGGCGTAAAACTGGAGCAGCACAACCTGCCTGCACAGCTCCCAAACCCCCAGGGCTGTGAGTCCTACTCCACTCAAGTCTTGAAGTGAGCAGCACATGTACAAATGGCTGCCGTGATGTACTGTAGAGCACACATCTCCGAGGAATGAAGGAATTCTGCTGTTACTGCCCACCGACGCTCACTGTTTAGGAACTAGCAATTTCTTATCACCCACTTAAACCACAGATGCCAAAGGAAAGGGCCTCACTGATGGGGATTTCAGACTGTGCAAATTTAATTTTTACCTTTTAACCCCTTGTATATTTTAATTTCAATTTTACTGTCATTGTTTTAGCTGGTCCCAGTTCTGTACATGTTTGCTTCTTGCAGCTCTGTTGTCCTGCACTGTTTGTTTTCATGCATTTTAGGTCAGATTGAGACCTTTCACTAAACTGCACCAGCTTCAAAACTCATTTGATTAAAGCCATTCAGGTACTGTCAGTGACAGATGGTTATATTTTATAATTGGTCTGACACACTAAATGACACAAACCAAAACAGAGGTACTTTCAAATAGATACTGATACTACTACACCACACCACTACTGCATACATCTTTATAAATTTACTTAGAGATCATTTCTCCTTCCTGCAGGAGAACACTCAGTATTGATATTGCTGCTTGAAAGTTGGTCATTTGTTCTCACTGTAAACCTCACTATTCACATTATTCTATGTGCTGTTATAGAAATATCATTGTATGTATGTATGTGTACTGTGTTCTTTTCATTCGTAACATTAGAGAAAACCTACTTCTGAGGCCATATAAAGTCTGTACTGTACAGTAAGCACTTTGCCAGTATAGTTTCTTACATAGAATGGATTATAGTGTGTTGATAAAAAAGGTTACTTCTCCTCCCACAGTATCTATAGAGCTGTTGTTCAAATGTCAGTTAAACAACTCAGGAATCTTGAAGGATTTCTGACTGTGGTCACTTGATATTTTTGTCACAGGGCAGCGATAATTAACTGTCCACTGTATTCCTGTCATCGCTGGTATCACAACTATTTTAATAAATGCTGTAAATCATAAAAATATAGTAAGGT
Organism: Seriola dumerili; assembly: GCF_002260705.1. Classification (NCBI taxonomy): domain Eukaryota; kingdom Metazoa; phylum Chordata; class Actinopteri; order Carangiformes; family Carangidae; genus Seriola; species Seriola dumerili. Next base: position 10,020,521 of record NW_019174365.1, on the reverse strand, counting down.
GCAGAATAAAAGAGAGAATATTTGTGACCCCAGTTAGTCGCACCCGTTTTATACTGTCTGTATTAATGTTGGTTATAGTGTGTGTGTGGTGTAAAGATAATTTGGTATGTCTAGCGTTGCAAATCATTTTATGCAAAAATATTTCTACAGTAAATGTAAAAACTATTGTATTCTATGAAGTTGTTCTTATTTTGCTACGTGCAGTCCTGTTTTAGCAATAAGTATTCCATACCGTGCAACGTATGGACTCATGAACCTAGCTAATATCCAGGCGAAGAATAATTTGTGAAACGATTTCTGTGTCTGTTTCATCGGCTCTGTCTGTGTGTAGCTACAGTGACTCTACGGACAATAGCTTATGTGCCTTGTCGAAGCTCTTTCAATGTGCAAGTCTTGTACTGATAATTTAAGTGTTGAGATCAGATATACAGGTACACACACGATGGCACACAAATGCCAAAGACAGGCCATCATCACAAGATGGAACCAGTACTCGGCTCATTTGCGGAGGCTTGTCTGTCGTAATGTTTTTCCACGTTTGAGCCACCGACTCAAACGATGTAACTCGAGCTGTCCTCTGTTTTAAAAATGTAACCCTAACTACTGTTTCTGTGTGCGTGTTCTACTGTCACAGCTCTAGTATTTGCTCACAGCATAAAAGCTCTGTAATCAATATTGAGGTACTGGTTTTTTTGAATGATCAGTGAATGTCAAATTATTTTACTGTCAACATCAAAAATTGAAGTCTGTGACAATTTGCCAAACATCTCTTTTGTAAAAAACTAAATCTTAATTTGAAATTCAGTCATATATGGTTATAGCTCTACAAGTACACCAAGTACTTATAATTTCATAATATTGTTTATTTTGATTAAAAAAAAGACCCTGTGCTCACATCATGTATCTCAGTTCAGATATTTTAGCTAATAGAGGTGGATGAAAAATATCGGCAACAAAAAGGAGGTTTTACCCTCCATCATCACACCAACATCACTTTGTAAAAAAATGCATTTGTTCTGATGTACGGACACACAACGTCAGTGAAGCACAGTGCATCCTGTTGTTAGCTTGAATGATGACTTTTCTGTCATGGCAGAATGGTGCAAAGCAATAAAAGTGGAAACATGGTGACGTCTTTCTGTCTTCATTTGAATCATTGAGCCTCAGAGTGAACACTTCTTTCTGTTGGCCTGCCTCTTGCTTCACCTTCTTCAATCTTAGATGGACTCTGGACTCTCATCACATTGAGAAAAATGTAGATTTTCTTTTTTTTCCACCTAAAGTTTTTACAATATTTCTAGTGTAGAATTCCTGTAATGTATAATGCAGTCAAAACTATAGCAGGACCAATACATTAACCAGGTATATCACATATATCAGCCTAGATTAGTTTATGGCAGATACGGGTATTGGATATCAGCCGTTAAGTTATAAGAAACTGAAATATAGAAATGCCAAAAATCAAAGATTTATAAACAGTGTCCACATTTCATACTTTGAGAGCAGTTACAAGTTTGTTTTTCAACCGCAAAATTCCCACACTCAGTATCTTGGTCACAATTATTTACACATGACTACATTACCATGAACGTAGGTTTAATAAACATGAATATTATTGGTACACAACATGATAAATGTAACAGCAGCAGCCATTTTCACAAACTTGAGAGGTGTGTGGACTTTCCCTACATGAACTCTGCATTGTGGCAGTGCTTTAACAGTAGGAAGTTTTAAAGTGTCTCCTGTCCGCTCAACGCCACATGGCTTAAAACGCAACAGTCGTCCTGTTTGATATTCCATTAGTGGTGAAAGATCAGTTCTTCTGTCTCACTCATTTCTTCCATTCTGTTTGAGAGAATTAGTGGTACACTGATTCATTTTTCAGTAGCCGACATCACTCTGTGTTACACTTCAACACAGTACACAATGTGTTCAGACACATTTTATAAACTTTCAAGCCAAAATCGCTCATGTCACTTTATCACGGGTGCTACATGACTCAGGATAACTTGCTGTGAAGTTCAGCTTTTGGACTAAAGTGGCCCTTTTTCAAATACACCCACCATTACAAAAAAATAATAATAATCATTACATTTCAAACAAAACTATGTCAACAAGAATTGTAGCTTCTTACAAAGAAAAAAAGAGATTCATATTGTTAAACACAAGTAGTGCTGAAATTACTTTCCTTTATAAATGTGCCTTCTGTCCCTATATATATATATAAATTATAGAAACAATGCATTGGCAGACACTATTATTATTAATATTTTCACTATGTTTACAAGGCATCACTAGGAATCCTCGTTCATACAAGTTCAACTAATGTTCTTTTCATGTGACAGCTCAACATGTTTGTCCTTGTGCAGACAAACAAGAAAGGTCAATATAAAGTGACCGTTTTTTCTCTTTTCACGTTAGATCAGTCATTTGTGTTTCTGCTCAAAGTCTAAGATATGGAGTAAAGAAGACTACTGGGAAACTATAACACTGCATTGCAACAGAAAAAGAGGTTCCCCAAAGCGGGAAGGATGTTAGTCCTCCTCTTAAAGAAAGAACATGCTCCTGTGGAAAAAGTGTCGTGGCTCGTGGTGCCCGTGGTTCAGTTAGCAGCGTTTGGCGGCCCCTCTGGGATGAGTGACATGAAGAAGGTTATGATGAATGACCACGTGGACGACAGGAAGCCTGTTTGGGGAGCGCTGTTCGGATCCTCTGCTCCTTCCTCTCCACTTTCCCCGTCATCATCCGAGCCGTCATCCATCGCTCCTTCCTACACAACATGAAGTCAAACGATGAGAACACACTGCAGTAATGTACAGTGTCTCTTGACTACCATGCATGTGACATATTTGACTGTGAAATTAGATATCCACTGAGCTAACAGCAGCAATAGCTCTCTAATGCAAATACTTTCAATATCTGAGCAGACTCATCATATGCAGATAAAGTATTGCAAAAGTCGAAGTCTATTTGGTCCCTCATGAAGTTTCCCTGGAAGCTCAAAAGTGATGGTAGTGTTTTCATTTCTTTCTTTTAATGTCTTTTTATAGAAAACTTTAATTTCTGAAAAGATTTAAAAACTTCCGTTTTAGTTTTTCTTTGCCACTTTTTTTAGTCTCAGTTATATTTACAACCAACATCAGGAATAGAATCATCTCATCTGAAACTGATTTCCACTTTCTGAATCCATCTGCTGAACTACACTGTGAAAATCATTTAATGATGTGGAAACTGGTACTTGGTTGAAAACATTACACTACAGAAACAATCATTGTTACAGATAAAAAACCCATCAGCCCTGAGGGTAATGGTCTTGGTAAAGCTGAGATGGATGAGAAAGGTAGTGACCATTTCTTGTAAGTCGTGGTTTTGTAGCTCTCCCTCCATATCGTCCTGATTGGCTCTGTCTCCAGGGAGCTGGAGTTCGTTCTCCAGGTTGAAAGGAAACCAGCCAGCCTGGTGCCTGCAGACAGAAACAACCAAATCAAGCTCCCAGTTCACAAGTTTCCAGTGCCAAAATTTATTTGCTCATACATGAAACAAAAAAAACAGAGAATGTATAACCTGAATTTTGCTATATTATATATTAGTCTAAATGACTGTTTTTCTATAAAGCTTATAAAATTGTAATAGATTGGCAACAATACAATAACAGGAGAAACTCTAGGATAAATCAATGCCTTTAAATTAACTTTATATTACACAAAACATTTTTATAGACTGTTTTGATGTAGTTTTGTCAAGGAAGAACCTCTCTATCATGTTGGAGGTGGAAGGCATTTTACGAAATAGCCCCGATGCCAACTCGATATGCAGCAGCAGATTCACATACACAGGTAAAGTAAGAGGATCACTCACAGGTAAAGCACCAGCATGGCCATCATCACCATGACAAAGCGGCTGAAGGAGGAGTAGAAGTAGACTATACTGAGTAAGATCGCAGCACGTGAAAATGTGTACACCCAGTCCAGCCAATCCCAGTTCAGCTCCTCCTCGTTCAGGATCTCCCCTCCCTGGGCATTCATTTGGACCTCTGCGTTGCCACGGCGATCTGCTTGAGGTCGCTGGCTCAGAGGATCAGGCTGGTTAGACTGAGTCGAGGGCTGGTCTGGCCTGAGGTGCTGAGACGAGGCGGCCAGTAGCTGACTGGAAGGAGAGAGAGACAAACAGGATGTGAGCAGAGCTGGAGGGAAACAGCGTTTCTTATGCCTCTGTGCTGCCGACAGCTGTGACTGGAGGCATCATGTTTTCAGTCCATCAGTACATCCGTCTGTTGAGTAGATTTAATTCAATTGATTTCACTCAACTTAACTGAGCAAATTTAACCCAATTTAACTTTTTAATATAATTACATTAATTTCAAAATAAGTAAATTAAATTGGGTATATTTAATTCAATCTAAATAATTTAACTCAGTTTTACTTATTAATTTTAAATGTATTAATTAATTAATATTAAATTAATAATTTGAGTAAAGTTCATTTAGTTTCATTAATTTTACTCGGTAAATGTAATCTTAAAAATTCATGCACTTAATGCCTTTTATTAAATTCCTTTAAAGTCTTCACTACATATATCATGAGTATAGACAGACATGGATGTGAACTGCAATTTGACTGGTTGGTGGAGGTGTACAACCGCAAGTCGCTAATTCTAGTTTGTGTTGTTGTTTGAACAATGTTCTAAAAAACATTGACCAGAAACAGAAAACAGAGACATGAAGGGACTTACTAATGCAAGTAGTACTGCCGTGCGTACAGCTGCTGCCACCACATTAGTGTCATGGGGTTGTAATAAGCGGGCATGTTTGTGGGAGGAGTTGACTGTGGAGGATACTGGTTCCAGCTGGAAAAAGAGACATTGCATTACAGTTACATTTAACTTGCCAGATGACTGTAGGTACAAGATCTGCTAAGGACGCGTTATCGGTGGCTATAGCTTTAAGCAACAACCTAATTCATTTTCCAGTCAAGACAAAAGCATACAGTCTATCCTAAGTGTTGGTTTTCATGGGTTATCCTTAACAAACAATTCTAGAATGTGCAATCTGACTATGCAAACTAAACTAAACTAAACTAAACTAAACTAAACTAAACTAAACTAAACTAAACTAAACTAAACTAAACCAGTTAAATAAAAAATGAAATTAAATAAAATGTCTCATCCTGCTGCATATTATATGATGTTCCAATATAGTTGGGAACTCTCATTTAGATCCTTTTTGCATGAAGCTTTTACACAGCACAGCGAGAGGGCTCATTCTCAGTGTTTCAAAATTTATTAAACTGATTTGATTTTTGTTTAGCACAGGAGATGATACAGTTTGCTCTCTGCTTTTATCTTGTGCTGCAGCTGCAACCTTTATGTTAATCTGATGGCATTCAATTCAGGCGTGCCATGTTGATAGTCATATGGAAATCTTACTAGGTCCAATGTAGTAAGACTGCCGTCATGACCTTCACGTAAAAGTGAGTGAGGTGCTTCTTTAGACATTATTTGCTGTCATGTTTGCATAATGAGGTGTATGTATTTGATAAATAATCTATAGGTCTGGAATTATCACTTAAAGCGTTTTTTCTTTTTTTTAATCCTTAGTTGCTCTAATCGCTTTAGTGAAAATAAAATACCCTGTAACTTTACACTGCAGATGTTATCAAAGTTTCACCCGTCCAGAAGCTTACCTGTGCATATATTGTGAATACATCTGGTGATAAGGGAAGGGTCCAGCTCGCTGTCTGAGTCCATCAGTGCTCTCCCCTGTAGGTGACTGGAGCTGATGACCAGTGGAAGGGCTATTTGAGTTTGTCAGGGGCTATAACCAAAAAAATAAGTTCTGAATATTCATAATGGTTCATGGCTCATCTTGAAAAAAAACAAGCAATATTTTTCAAATCCTCAGGGAGGCATACATTACAGCAGTGAGCTGGATGATGAAAGGAAATGTGGTGATGATGAAATGAATGGAAAGGTGTAACAAGTGTGTGGGTGACCCACCGTGGGACTGGCCAAGTTCTCCTGAGGCTTGTTACAACGGCTGCCGGGGGGCTTTGGGGAGCTGGGAGGGGTTCTTGAGGCGCACACAAGATGGAGCATATGGTACTCATCCTGCTGTAGAAGCCAATACAGCTCATTACCACACACAGTTTAAGTATTGCATGTTCAAAGAAAAAAAAAATCAGCTTCTTACTTTTAAGGGTGAACACTGTGTCACATAACCAATACACAACACTTCAGAACACTCACTTTTAGCCGTTAAGTTTAAGCAGTCAAATAATCTGTGAACTACAAAGCCCAGTTTAATGTTTATATGGTGCTGATGTCTGCTGCCCTTTCATGACCCCATTACACTGTTAAAGATTATCAAATGATAACTGTCAGGTGCATGATTTAAATCAAGATAAATTTGATTCATCAAAACACACACTAAAATATGGAAACATTCATTCCATAATGTTCGAAAACACAAAGACAATACATGAAAGAAACTTCCTCATATGGCAAATGAGGATAAATATACATTTATGACTATCATCACCTACCATATTGGCATGTTTAAGTGTGTGTTCTTCCAAATAAAGTATGTGGGCAACTGGAACCTCTGCACAAACTCAGAGAACCATATCTTCCATTGCAAGATTTAACTTAACTGACACTAAGGCACTCATCTCAAACTTAAGACTTAGACACAGGTGTCCACATACTTACGGCCTAATAGTGTATGCAGCTGTTAAAAGCAGGGATCAGGCAGCTCAATTGCTCTTTGATGGTCTTACAATGATTAATCTAGTAACCCTTTGTTAAACAGGCAAACCAGGCCCACAACAACAGAGAGAACATACCTTTCTGAGCACATCTTTTAAGGTAAAATGATCCAAAAGCAGCTTCCCAGAATACACAAGCCTCTGGTCTTTGGAGCTCTAAAAAGTTTTACAATGACAAGAGGGTCAGAGGAGGGAGTCTGTATTAGCAACAACGTCTACAATGTACTGGAGTTTGCTTAATTCGGTTTTTCCTTTTTAAAGATTTTTTTTGTTTAATATTGACAAGAACACAAGAACAAGCAGGAAAACAGCAAACATGGTCATGTAAGTGACAACATCAGAAGGCAGAGATTTTATGAGTGAGTAATAAGGATAAGATCATAGTAACCTCAACTGGGATAAGTGGGTCTTAACAGTGGATTAAACTGGCAGTACAACAAGGTCAGTGTGTGTCCTCTTAAAGCCTACATTCACTGTATGGGCCTTCAGGAGTTTAAATTACCTATTTTAAATCCTTGCCACATGCAATTCTGGGTTCAGGTTGCCTTATTGTAAAATCTGCCACAGTTAATATCTGCTAAATTACACTGACAAAAGTGCAGCCGTTACAGAGATTACTCTACAGCTTTACAAGGGAACAGTTTGTCCATATGTGTTTACAATGATTGCATCAGAACAAGCAATGAGCAGAAAGGAAGGGGAGCAAAGTCAGATTAGCAACACAATACAACAGGAATCTAAATGCCTTCCTTTTACTGTGACGTCAAATCTACAGACTCCGAGGCTCTTTCAGCTACTGTGACTCTAGAGACCCAATTTCTTTCCCCTTCAGAGAATAGATCAAGGTTAATGGTCTGTGTCACTTTGATGATTATTCAACAGCAATATGAATCATAGGGGAAGTTTAGTAGCATTCAAACAGCAAGAAAAGTTCACCCAGGAAACGTTGTCTGTGGCTGTGTACACATTTCTTTCACATTCCTCCACATTAGCTCTGAGTGGAAATGTGAATCTGACATCTGACATGCCTGGTCTTATCATGAACAATTTACTTCTTGAGGTCAAACGCGGAGAAACACATACATGGCATCCCAGTGACCGAGCTGATTATGCATACCATGATGTTAATGTTTCACACTATGCTGTCAAACTAAACAATACAGGCAAAATAAACAACACAAAACAGGAAAGATGTAACTCTTCCTTGTGATTCAATAAGGGTGATCAGCTGGCTAGGATGACAGAGAAGCATAAAAGATTACAGAAGAAAGCAGCATTGAGTGGATCAGAGTGAAATACTCACTGGTTTACTTGGGTATACATCAGACAGGTGTGCTTTGAGTTTCTCCACAGTCCAGTTCTGGTAACAATTGATGGTCTGGTCACCGTACTTCTGGTTGGGAGCCCTGATGACAAGGGTAACAGGACTGTCCACAACAGCTTGATCCATGACTCAAAACCATTTGTCTTCAATGGGAAAAAAGGGAAGAAAAAAAAAGATCTGGACTGCCCTGTCTAGGTACTGGCTCTAGTCCTCATAATATTTTTCTAGTGGTTTCCGGCACCATCAGAGCAAAGCTTTAATGTTATGTAAAGTTTGGTGTTGTTAATCTGTAGATGCAAGGTGTTTCCTGCAATTCTGTACAGACGGACACAGCTGGAAACTGGAGAGAAAGGAAAACATGGGGTTAGCGTGAACCCAATAAAATGTTAGTTTGATGTATGACGGACGAGTAATGTGTGCTACAATCAAGCAAGCAGAAATCTGGCACTGGATATACCATGACAAGATTATCTGACAAAGAATTACCCGTTACTTGTTTGAATTCCGTTAAGTACTAGCTAACACTAGTCAGGGACATTTAACAGCTGGCTAAGCTAACGTTAGCTTCAGTAGGTTTTCTGCTACTAATGTTAGTCAAGTCAAGCAGAAAAAGTTGATAGCTAGCACACTTAGCGAGCCAAATCAAAACAATCCGGTTTTACTAAGATATATGTATAAAACCGAGTCGTGATAGACCTGGTTTACCTGCCTGGTGCACCCACAGTGACCGATATGTTGCCCACTTGTAACTCCAAGCCTTGGCTGAACCTGGGTGACTTCTTCGTTGGATTTGGGATGGTTGTCGACATCCAATATTATGGGTTATTACCGCCACCTACTGGGTAAAGGTGTTCGTTGCAACAGAGACGAGATTAAAATCCATAGAGCATAACTACACGAAAAAAGAAACCATGGATTGAGTATTTATGCGAATAAACACAGAAAATATCCAGATAAAAATGATCGAATTGAATTGCAGAATTGCAAGGTCAGGTACTGAATAGAAATATACAATATATACATGAAAAGCAGCATTAGAAAAGTATGACATGGACAGTGTGTACAGATGGTGCTGCTCCTCCAGTCCAGTCTGCTGACCAAGTGGATACCGAAAATATTTGTAGTGCTTTACACAACCTGCTTACCCGTCATGATAATGGGTTTGGTCACAGTTCTCCTCTTCCTAAAGTTGACCACCATCTCTTGGGTTTTGTCCACCTTTAGGAGCAGATGATTCTTGCTGTTCTACTCCACAAAGTTAGCCACCAGTTCCCTGTACTCCAACTCCTGTGCATCTCTAAATACACCCCACCACCGCTGAATCATCAGAGAACTTCTGTAGGTGGCATGATTCAGAGTTATAGTGCAAATCTGTGTACAGAGTGAACAGAAATGGAAACAGGACTGCCCTCCTGTCTTGCTAACCACCACATCAGACAGGGAGATCCCTTGCCGAACAAACTGACATAACTCAACATTATAACCATCATGAAGGTAGGATTTACTGCAGGTTTGTCACATTACACTGTATTATTTTTTAAATAAACAGGCAATCGAGTTTGTACCTCTCATTTCTAAACACTTATCCTAACCAGGCCTGTAACTTACTCACTTGCAACAACATAAATAGTTGCATTTTTAAATAACTTATCTATGGCATTAAACCAAGAAAAACACAGGAACTGAGCCCAACTGGGATGTGCATGATTTGCCAAGGTCTCTAGCAGTTGAAGGAATTTAATTTGACTGCCATCTTCTGGTGGCACGGTGTAACACCACACCTCTCTCTAATGTTCTCTCTGCTTTCATTAAACAGACAAAAAGTTTGTGTCCTTAGGCAGATTGACCTGCACTCACCACTGAGGAAGAATCAAGGCCAAGACTGCTGAAGAATGTGACTAGTCATAAGGGGGAAAAAATTTGAAAAGAAGTGTGTAAAGTGACATCAAAGTGACCTGTAAATGATAGAAATAGCACTGTGATGAAAATATGATAAAACCCACATGACACTGATTTACCAATTAAAACAGATTCAATCTCTTTCTACACAATCAAATAACGTTGCTTCAGGTCATTGCTGTTGTTGCTATGAAAATTTCATCAACTGACCAGGTCATATAAACATGAATACATTATTTATCAGAGTGAAGAAAATTTGATTTGTCAACAGGGCAAGTGTGTGTGACAGATGGGTAATAAAATAATATACACTGAATGCACACAATGAACAAAAAAGATAGCCTAAGTTGGCCCTTAATGACCTTCATTGAAAAACTGAGAATTAATGTGTTCTTTCTGCTCTAAAAATGGGTTATCCTACTTCCGCATGACTCATACAACTCAAGAGACCTTGCAGGCTCTTGTATAGCAGGAAAGTTTCAGGCTACTGTTTCTACGAAAACATGACATTATTCATCCTGTTTTAATGTCCTTGTCCTGCTACTGCTTGTGTGTGAGTGTGCTACATCACAGCTTATCTGTGTTTTTAGCGGGACCAGAAAGTGTAATAGTTTTGATAAGAACAATTATAAGAAATCACAGGAAACTGCACAATTAGATCAAGAATGTAAATTTCCCTTGTTGGATAGAGGCTCAGTTTCATATACATTAATTCAGCATCCTTGAGTAATAGAGCGCTTCTTGACCCAGATTTCCTCCTATTGCTCCAGTTTCCTTGCACTGGCAAACACATGCTGATGATGAATAGGAAAATTTCCAGTAGATGTGAATATGAATCTGGACATGTTTGTTTATTTAATTTAATGTATTTTGGGTAATTTCTTGTTGCTCATGCGTTGTTCTTCATAATAAAAAATGTACTTTGGCATTTTTTGTATCTCTTGAAGCTTGTTTTGCAAATAAATATTTCAGGAATAATTTCAAATCACGTGGTTGCGTTCTAATTCCTCATGAGTTACACAATCATATAAAGGGTAAAACACTTTCAATGTGATGTCCACCATGCTTATCTCTCTATATTAACACCTTTGACAGCTTGTAGACAAGGTGACAGTACAACAGTGGTCTGCATGTCTCCTTTAATGGCACTGCATTAGAGAAATCCAGTGTCTTTCATTTCCCTCTCTCTGTTTGTACATCTGTCTGTTACCCTACTTCACAAAGGCCTGTTTTTCACTCCATGCCTCAATTTAGCAGTAGATGATATTGTAATATGGTACACTTCCAACCTGCTGCCACTGTTTGTGAGATTTCAAAAATGGAGGTGATTGAAATGAGGTCAGCATTAACCCATTTTCTGATGTAATTTTCCATCCGACTAGAAAATGATATTTGATGTTTTTAAATATAGTAGTTATGAAGTAGTTAACTTGCATCATTTTATTTACTGGTGAGCTATAGCAAGTTTTTTGGGATATTTTTTTTTAGATTTTTCCTCCTTATTGATTGTGTCTGGTGATGATGATTTTAAAGAGGACATATTATTTTAGTGTCCCTCATTTTATTCTTGGTGTCTACTAAAATAGATTTACATGCTTCAGTGTTCCAAAAAGACATTATTATTCTTATACTGTAGCCTACACCCTCTGTTTGAAACGCTTTGTTAGAGCCACAAATAAAGATGAACATAGCCTCCGTGACATCCCAGGTTTCGGAAGAATGGCACCTACCCATGCATGTATTATAGGTCTTATAATATATCTATGCACCTATCCCACAAACAAGAGCCAAAAATCATGGAATTAGCTGAGATGACACCATTAAACCCGTTTATTTCTGCTGTGAATTTGAGCATTTTAACATGAGACACTGTGGTGATTGAGTCACTTCTGGAGCCAGCCTCAAGTGGCTGTAAACAAACTAATACAATGGTGTCTTCTAGCAACTTAGAATAACAAATCTGATCAAGAGGATATGAGGGATTTTTTAAAAATGAGTATTTATTTAATGTTGGAATATGAGTAGTAGATATTCTGATCCACACTCCATTCCACTTGGTGGCGGTAATGCACCAATAATGCACCAAAGAAGAAGAAGAAGAAGAAGAAGAAGAAGAAGAAAAAAACTGAATTTGTTTGTGAAAGAATAATAAGAATAAGAATAAGAATAAGAATAAGAATAAGAATAAGAAGAATAAGAATAAGAAGAATAAGAATAAGAATAAGAAGAAGAAGAAGAAGAAGAAGAAGAAGAAGAAGAAGAAGAAGAAGAAGAAGAAGAAGAAGTGCCGCAAAAGTAGCTGGACAGCCCGCAATGGACTTCACATTACAATATCGGACTTCAAGACAAACCTCAAAGGTAGGGAATCGCCATCTTGCTGGTTTATGATACTGGTAAATGTGAATTAATTATAGCTTTGTGCTCGTAGTTACTAAAAAAAACCGAACTGAATGGTTAAATCATGGATAATTTATCGGAGCTAAGGATGTATAGCATGTCTATATTAACCAACGTTGAAGCATAAATCTAAGTGTGTGTTGCTATGCTGCTTGGCACTAATGAAATCATGTCGCCGGCGCCCCAATTAAACATCACAAATCAGCAAATAATAAAGCATACTTAGATATTGTGAGCTGGAGTCTCCCGGGGCAACTGCCCGCTGCGAAAATCCAGCGTCGAACTATGCCGGGTTTTTGGAGTAGGCTAGTTTTTGAAGTGCCGGGCACACAGTGAAATTTCTGGAACAGTGGAGGGAACCATAGTATAATGAATTCCAGACAATGTTGTGGTTCTAAAGAGTTCGGTGGGTGTAGGCACAAAGCTTGACGTGCCCTGAAGGTAGATGTCTGTATAGTATCTGAAGCTGAAGCTATTTGTTGTCCTTTCATCTTAGTCCCTCTGCTGTATTTGCTGCTTAATGGCTCTTGCTCCAGTCCAATGATTTTGCTGCTCATTCTGAGGATTTTGTTGACGTTGGATGGTGGATGATGTCACTCAGAGCACCCAACCAGGCTATTATGTTGTAGCTGATGATGGATTCAATGAAGCAGTTGTAGAAAGCTTAATGGGACTGTTAGGTGGACCTGGAGTTTATGGAGTTTATGACGTTGCTGAAGATGAGTTTGTTGTCAGTTGTGGTGCCAAGGTATTTGTATGCCTCCACTCTCTCTACAGCCTGGCCTTTGACCACCAGTGTGGGGATGTTGAACTGTCCATGGCAGAAGTCACTGACCAGCTCCTTGATCTCAGGAGGCATTTGAAGTAGTCGTTTGCTGTGCTGTGTGACAAGCTTGCAGGGACTGTCCATCTTGCAGGTGGGCAGCATTGAGGGATGTATTAACGGCAATAGATCTAGGAAGTAAGGCTTGGACCTCCAACAAGGTGTTCCCTTTGCTGTGTACTTTGAACCTTGTGACTTTGTTCACCATTTGAAATGCATTTGCCAAGAACTACAGGATGATTTCTCCTGTGAAGCATCCTTAACTTGTGTGTCAACAGTTAATACATGGCTGACAATGTAACATAGATGTAATCAAATATCCTTATATTTTATATTGATATGTAATATGAATATGTACAATATTCTAATTGTATGACAACCACCCCAGACACTATAAAACTATCTGGCAACTGCCCCAGACACTATAGAAACCACCCAGCAACCACTTAGAAATGTCATAGCACTGTTCAATATTTTAAATTTATTCTGTAAAATTAATTACTGATTAAGAATCATATTTCATTCATTTGATTTCTTGTATTTATTGATGATATATTTACTTATTCATGAATACTTCTTAACTCACCATGACAACTAAGCAAACCTAATCTGCTGATGAAGGCCATGAGATGCAGCTAAAAGAATTTATAAATTACCAAACAAATATGTCCTTATATCTCTTTACGTCTAAGTTATGGTGTTTTATATGTGAAGTAAGTGTTTACGTAGTGTTTACAAATGCTAAATGGGGGTGCTAAAGCAAAGCATTCAGTATCCTCCATCTGATTTTGGATAATAATATTTTTTAGCATGACAAGCAAAGTGAAGATTCTGTTTTTCCACATTTTCTTGATTCAGCCTAGAACTACATATGAAAGCTTCTAGCTTCTATCTTTTTCTTTAATTTCTCTCATCCAGTAAAATGTCAGCCTGCTCTCAGAACCTCCAGAGAGCATCCTGTGGCATATCCCGGTGCAGAAGGATACCACTTTATGGAGGTTACCCCATATGTCATGCCACTCTTTTAAAGGGGGCTTCCTTCTGCAGGGAGGAGAATGCAATATATATATATAAAAAAAAATACCATGAAATTCAGAAGAATATAACAGATTTTTTCTCAGGGGCAAGTAACTGGAGAGCTTCTGAGCAAGACGTTAATATTTTGAGCGACAGGTTTTTCTGGAAAAGCAAAGGAAATAGGCAGATGTGTATTTCCTCTCTCCGATAAATCTGCACTTTGAGAAGGCTTTTACACGGAAGTGATTTAGTATGCTGACAGGCTGGGAAAAACTGAAAGATGGTGTATGGAATAAACAGAAAACATACACAACACCTAAAGACCACGTCTATAGATAACATAACGAGCTGGAATCATTTCCTCTTTGACTCTCCTCTTTGACTCTCCTCTCATTTCCTCGTATTTGCGGTTAAAAAAAAGATTTAAACAATTATGTAAAGTTTAAAATACTGAAAACTTGACACATCCTGAATCCTGAGAAGGATGAATTCAATCTTGCATCCTAATTGCTTTTGTAACATTTACCCTTTGACATATTGATAGTCAAATCATATAAAAAGCTATTTATTCAACAGTGCTCTGAGTTTGCCTTTTGTATTGTACTGAGCAGAGCAAAAATGCTTGTGCCCCCTCTATTCATAATAAGTGCCTCCAGTAATGACTCACAAGTGTGAAAAGGTCACTGGCTGAAGGAGGTTTTAATTACGCAGTAACCGTGAACAGTGTAACATTTTGATTTTGAGGTCAGAATACAATTTGGTTTTCATTGTGTGTTTCTATCTATCCATCTATCTATCTATCTATCTATCTATCTATCTATCTATCTATCTATCTATCTATCTATCTATCTATCTATCTATGTGTGATGGCAAGATGAGACTGTCCTCCCATAAAAAAAAATTATCATGTAGGTTGTTTTTCCAATTAGTGTGTTGTGACACATATTTACTAATCATTGTAAAGCAACATCTAGTGGTTAGGTGACCCAGGTGACTATGGCTCATATCATCTGGGTAGGGACAAACGATCTATATGGTCATTTAGGTCAGAGGACTCACTGGACCTCACATGACTCCCTGTAGATGCCACCCACCTTCAACCTGAGCCAAAGAGTAGGTAATTAAATAGAAGATTCATTTTGTTTTTCTATTTTTCAGAAATCATTTTGAAGCTTTGAAACATCATTTAGACCTTCATGTTGGAAAATAAAATGTACTGAAAATACACAGTGAGATCAGATGAACTGGCTAAAGGTATAAGAAAGCTAGATGACATTAAAGCACATGGAATTGATTACATTACTGCTGAGCACAATATAAAACATTAAATGACAGTGTTTATGTTTGATATCATACATTAAAATAGATAAGTTAGTGACATCAGCAACATGCTCATTAAAAGTTAAGCCCTCCTCTTACCACTTGTTTTGCAGCATTTCTACTTTCTACATTTCAGGTATTCTAGCTGTACCTATGATCTCAGTGCAGTGAGCTATTCCATAAAAGATTTAAAATGTAAGCAAGAGTGTACTTGCACAGAAAGCTGCACTGCCAGTCTTAAGGTCAAACATCTCAGCCATCATTTAACAGATGATGTGCTGTAGGACAGAGATCTCTTTTGACAGTGTCGTAAATGATACGCTCAGGGTAACTTTCCTTTACGTCACTTTCATACGAGTTCAGCTGATGCCAAGGTCTTGTCTGTTCATTTATATCTGTGTACAGCTCACCTCTGGCGTAGGTATTAAAAGAGAAGTACACAGAGACTTATAATGATGCCATTAGGTTGTTCCTACGTGCGCAAAGATTTATAGTGCTGATCTTGTATTGTAAGCTGAAGTGTATTTGTAAATTTAATGAATGGATGATGCTGGCAAGTTTTTTTTCCCAATGTGAGCATGAGATTTATTTAGCACAGCGCTCAGTATCTTAAATTAAAATGAAACGAATAACACTCACAAATCCTTTGGAGATAACTGGGATGCTTTCAATGAAAGTTTTGTGGTTATTCTCTTGACATTTGCCCTTTGAAATGCTGTTAGTCACAACAGATAAAAAAAAAGCAGTTATCTTTTGGTCAATGCTGTCAGTTTGCGTTTCCATTTGTATTGTGCTGAATAGATTCTGAAGCCCTCGTGCCCCCTCAGTTTACAGTAATTCATGATGGGTGCCTACAATTAGTGACTCATCACTGTGGAAAAAGTCACAGGCTGGTCACAAGGACGGAGGAGGCTTTGACTGCATATCTGAACTCTGGGTTGTGAGCTTGTTTTAAACCAGTGGTTCACAAACAAGGGTGGGGGTGGTGGAAGGGTGGGAAACGAAGTTGAATGAATGTGATTTATGTAGGGGAACTAAACAAACAAGAGTTTGCTCATGCTATCATGCTGCCCTTTATTTCCCTGAAATTCCGCATGCATCCTTTTTATTAGTTGCTTCCTTCCCTCATCATTGTTAATGATGGATGAAAAACAGTGAGGTGGGGGGTGGGACCTTTTTTTGGCCTTTGAAGGGGAGGCATGCCAGAAAACATTTTACAACTGTTTTCGCTGACCATTAACACAATATCCTGCTGCCTGAATGACTCACTCCATCATTCAACAAAATGTTTACATATATACTGTACTGTGTAGTTATCTGCATGCTATACGTATATTTAGAGTAATGCAAATATACATGAATGTCATTAACAGTATACTGACAAAGTCATGAATGTAATTGAAATAATATACAAACTAATTCATAAATTTTCACAATGATGTAAAGCATTTCAATTCACAGACTGAAACAGGATGAGAAGAAAGAGGAGATTTATTTGACTTTAAAGTGCTTTCGCTGCAGTTTTAACAATTACCATAAAACATCCACTATCACTTTACAAGCAGAGCTTCTTATGAGTCATCCTCTCACACCTTTCCACAAACCTGTTGCTTACACTGGGTGGCAGTATGCATTCATTTTTATACCAAAACCATGAGGCCAATTAACTTGTGAGGAGTAGCATACCTATATTCCCTGCACCTAAACCTCCAATCTGATTATTCTAACATTTAATCGAATATATATTCATGCTTACAGCATTTTAAAAATGCAAATTTTGCATTTGCATTCATGACAATCCACAGAGAATAGTTGGTGGAAAAACCGCTGTAATGTTTTGTGACAAACAATTCTTTTGCACTTTGACAGATGCAATGGCAAACTATGTCCTCACTGCCCATGCAAGAGGCTATATTGCATTTATACATATATGCATGCTCAAACCCTAACATGACATCAGTGGGTCTAGAGAATGATACATCCATTCTTATTTCAAAAGAGATACAGTAAATACTGCTCAGTCTTGAATGGATGCTGCAGTAACAATAACTGTATTTACTGGATCTCTGACAGATGTCTTAGAATCAGTCTGCAGCCCTCTTTGCAATCAGTACTAATATATAAACTCTGAAAATGATGTTATTACACTGTAATAATCCTTTGATTGGAGTGAAATTTTAAGACTTTTTCTCAGGAATTCATCTTGCGTCAACAGCCAAGTATATCAAAGTAAAAACTTTTCTTTTTGAGCCACATGACTGTCTTACGCACATACGTCTAGCCAGTCTAGAAGACAGCAGTCCCCATGGAAACAGGTTTCCTATCTGCAGGAGCTCCATAAACAGATTTCCTGATAGAGGAGAGGGAGGGAAGTGAGAAAAAGAGAGGGAGAGAGGACGCTTCTCAAAATTTGAGTTCTGCAATCCCCATACCATCTATATGCAGTAAATATATCTGAACATATACTGACAGTTCTGCATGCCATTTGTTCTGGTCTTACCTGGCTGGGTATCATCAAGTGCTTATGACTCACCTGTTCTCTTGACGCAACTGAGGTATTTTCTGCTAGTGCTCTCACCATTTGCCTTACATTTACCTTGTGCACCAGCATGAGAGAATGAATGAATGAAAGCAGCCATCAGACAATAAGAGTGACTCAACCCTTCCTCCATATGTAAGTGTTCTCCGCCCTCAGGAAGGAAAGATGTACAAATTAGGCAAGGTCAATTGCATGCTATTTGGCTAAAGACATCCCTCCCAATAGTCTTGAAAATGGCTGTGATAACTGAAGAAGATGGGAGGGTAAATTGTCCATGAAGTTTCATTCACATTAATGGAATTTGTCACCGGTATCATCTCTTGGTGGGTTGTTAGGTTGCATCACAGGCATCCCAGATGACTCTGTGCCACATCCCCATATTCGTTGATGCCAATCATTGATGCATGTGCCACCTGTGGGTCTGTGTAACACCGTCTTGTGTCAGTTTTATTTCTGGAAAGTTCCTAATTGTTCCATACAAACCATGAATAGTGTACTCAGCAACCACAGGGCGTACACTGTTCAGGCAGGAACATTTTGACAGAGGCATTGTGATCAAAAATGGTTCCCCACGTAGGTAAATTATTAGTTGCACCAACTAAAAATAGTTCCTGGAATCCATTCTAAGGCATTTAAGATAAATACTGGTGATGTGCAACCAATGGCTCTTTTTCAAGACATGTATTTATAGGCTGTATTTATAGAACAGTGATACAAATTGGAGCCTGGTGTAGCTGGAATTAGTACTTTTGGAAATTAGCAATTTAAAAAAAGAACTACTTCCATCCCAAGATGTTTTGTTAGAAAAAACATGGAGTAGGTGTCTTATTTAAATTTAGCAAGTAGCGAGGAAGCGAAGATTACTGTCTTTTTATATGACCTCAAGGAAAGAGAACTCGGATTGAGAAAAGATTTTCCATTGTATTCTTACAAAATGAAGCAAAATGATTTGGATGAGCTGATGTTGATCTTTCATCAAACAGATCAAATAATTCATCCAGTGTTTTGTGTCTCACTAAAGCCTAAAAGCAGTTTACAATTAGTTCAAAATTCTGCTGCACAATTGCTCAGACACAGCGAACACTGTGTTATCCAAGTGTTCTTGTAACTACTCTTAAGGCCTTACACAACTTGGCCCCAACATGAGTGAGTTGCTGATCCCATTCAGGTTTACTAGGCCTCCAAGGCTGTTGGACAAAGCCTTCCTAGTTGTGCCCGACTTAAAAGTTCCAGGCTAGTGGTGACCAAGCTTCTGCTGTCCTGGCTCACAAGCTATGGAACAGGTCAAGTAAATAGACCCTATTAAGCAGGGTCTTCTAGAAATTGTATTTATATATCATCGTTTTGGAACATCTGCTAAGCTCCCATTCAGCAAGGAAATGTAACATGTAACTTAAATATCAAGAATGATCAACAGAGTTTGGTGTGTTTGTCAAAGCGGCAGCACTTCCGGGATCACAATTACGTTTTCTACTAAATCTGTTTGCTGCTGCAGTTTAGTTGTTTACAATGTATAAATGTATACAATGTGAATATAAATGGCAGTTCCTTGCAGTGGTTTATATTTAAACTGTATTGCTTGTCAAATGTTTGTTTGTCTTTATATTTAGATATTTATTCACATATTCCTCATCTTCTGCCTTTTAACGTTGTTGACTGATGTAGAATAACAGAATAAAATAGCTATCAGTGATGGATTGGCACATTTTTATGGATATTAACTGGAGGACATTTGACAGCTCAGCCCACTAAAGTACAATAGATGTTCTGTTCTATTTGTTGTACCACCCACCATAGAAAACCCACAGCAGAACTCTGATTTTGGCAAACTTAATAAATGCATGTGACTTACTTAAGATTAATTTTGAGAGTAAATCATAAAGTAACTAACTTTTGAAAAACCTTGACCAGTTTTGACAGGGTATTAGTCTACACTGCGAGGCGCACACACATGTTTTATCCAGGCACACCCCAATGTGGACATTTACTTGGTTAATACCTTTTCAGCAGATGTGAATATAGGGTTAGTTTTACAGATAACACTTTGAAAAAAAGTGTTACAGATTATTTAGGGGTGACTTTTCCTGCTCACTTGATTTGTATACATACTGTACTTCTCTGAACATGACCAGTTCCTCTTCAGGTGCAATCTTGGCAAATCAGTGTCTCTGACTCTAATCGTAGCCACCAACATGGCTGATGAAAAATACCTTTCCTCTCCAGCTTTTCATTAGTCTGCAGCGGGAAGCACATATCAACACTCAGACATCACAACAGTTCCTGAGGTACCTGTGGAGGACCTGGCAGCTTGGCTAGCAACAAGAAAATGTGTCATTGTAGAAAATATTATATAGGACGTAAACAAATATGGATCATAAACACACATCTTAATTAAATTCTGGAGCATGAATTTAATTGCCTCAATTCAAATTGAAAATTGATTTACAACTTTTAAACAAAGCAGTAGGTGACTGCGGATAGAATATGTAAAAGTATAAAAAGATTCTTGTATAACCTCGTTCTGTGTCAGATCACATCCCATTAATGTCACCGCCCTCCTACAATTTGATTTAATGAATAATAAGTCAATTGATGTGTTTACTGTCATCCCACTGAAAGGCAAAAATAAATCTTAAATTAAGCAATAAGTGCGTTGGTAGTGTCCTCCTCTTTTCCACAACCCAAGAAACGAAACATGAATGGAGGCACAGACTCAGACATGTCAGCACTGTCAATGGATTGACTACTCATTCAGAAAAAAAAACCCTGCTGCGTATATACAAACTGTTGAAAATGGACTGTGTCTATCATTTTATTGTCAATCAACATTGAGATGGGTGCAAGGCCTCTGTAATAAGCAAGTCAAGGGGAAAACTGCACTTAAGTGAAAGTGCTGTGCAATGCTCAAAGTGTGTTGTATTGAGCAAGTTAGCACTCAAGGACGAGTTTCCATAGTTACAAGTTCATCAAAATGCAGGAGACGTATAGTCAAACTCCACTTGAGATGTGAACGAGGGGGACAAGCAGGTTGAATTGATGCACTCTGCAGAGTCACAAATGGTACCATTAAGTTCAATTAGCAGGCATTCATCCGATAACTTTAGGCTTTTATCTGAATAGTTAGTCCTAATGGTCTTTTATACCACACAAGACCACTGTATGTCTTCTGTCAGAAAGTTAACTACACGAATTACAACTGACATACCTATAGCTTAATACCTGGTGGGGTTGCCTGGTTTCAGACCACTTAATTACTGATCATATTTCCTATTGTTTCAGCAGATCAAACAGAAAACATGGCAATTCAGTGTGATTATCAGCCTACTTAGCAGGGGTGGGTGCAAGCTTAGAAAATGTTTCAGCAAATAAACTTTTAAATGAGGGTGATGGCATTACATTTAAATATTCCTACCCCATAATAAGACAATAATGTCAATATTGGACACAAGGTTACGTATGGTTAAGCTTAGTAAATAAAACACATTATTGAACTTGCAATAACTAATCTTTTGGGCACTTGGTGAGAGCAGGAACAAGTTGTCAACACAACATTGATATAGCATCACTGTTCAGGTTGATGTGAAAAACTTGTCAGAAAATAGTTCTGTTCTTAGTTCAGATATGGGTCTCCACCCACTGCTGAGGGAAATATCTGTCTTTAGCTGATAAAAGCTCCACTATGTTCACCAGCTAGTTGCTAACTGTGTCTGTGTGTGGTTTGGTGCTGAGCTGGTAGTGTGCAGTCGGTTTGCAGAGCTTTTTTGCAGATCACAGCTGCCTGCTGAGTTCCAAAACTTTTGATGTTGTTAGATTACATATTCTAGATGCAAAGTCAGGGTCAGAACCTGCTAGGACAGCATTTCAAAAGAGATGGGAACACTTGGAGGTGGCTTTTCTGTCAATTGTCACAGGGATAACCTCTAATGACTCTGTGCCACTTGAGCTTGACATACCCCTTTAACCTCCCCTCTCTGCAGTCATTTCAATCAGCGCAGCCCTCCGCAGTGCCCTTACTGTTCCAGCTTTCCTCTTAGGTCTAGGCAGAGAGAGCCTGAGCCACCTGACGACGGCCACTAGAGCTTGTCAGTATCAGAGCGATGTATTCAGGTCCATTCTCTCGCCTCTCCTCAAGGGCAGCCAACTTCCTGTTGCTGGGTTACACTAATTGCAGCATTAGTATTCTGTATTGAGCTGCTGCCGGAAGCTGAGGCTCCGCCAGACACCGATGGCCAGTGCAAGCCATTGTAATTACAACACCACAGAGACCCTCCGTAAACCTTTTCCTGAGTTTCTCAAACCCATGCAGCTTCCGTTTTGAATGCATTCGTTTTGCTTTTCCCATGTGATCTCCTGACCTATCAGTTATAGGGGTACATGGGTCCTATTTCCTACTTCCGCCTTTACACCACATCTATTCAGGAGCTGTGCTGTTTAATGCAGGACCTCCTGTTGATTCTCAGTCATAAAAACCATTCCTACAAAATTAATGTTTGCTCTGTGCCGTCACCCAAGGAAATATTCACTTAGACTGAATGGGAGTTAAGTGTGCAGGGGGCAAAGTGTGTGCAGCAGCACAGCTGTATCATCTGCAAGATGATCAAAATGATGAATTATCAGTTCTGCACTATTATTCCATTAATGATTTATATTTGCATTTTATCCTATCCTGTTAAAAGCAGTGTTTGCAGTGACGTTCTGTATACGCGCATTGCTATTGTAGAAATGATCACTCTTATTTTATTAAATGCTCTTTTGAGTGTCCTGCTGCCCTCACAGTTCACATTCCCCTTGTCAAATTCATTTAATTTATTCTCAGGGAAGGCATCACCACAGCAACACAGTGATCACAAGCTAAGGGCTCTTCCGTATGTCAGGCTTAGTTACCGTGACAACATGTTTCATGGTGAAGTTCCAGCACAGAGGAGCTTCCTGCATCTTAATGAAGAATATTCTGAAAAAGAATAGAGCAGTTACCTTATGTATGTGTCAAAGAACATTTCTCTAAATATGGTGTTTGCTTCCGGCAGGGAACTGCTGTGTCAAACATAGCATGCATGTGCTCATGCAAAGTGTGTTTTTAAATGCACATGCATGTGGTGATGAGAGGGTGCAGCATGCAGAGGTGTAGGTAGTCATTCAAAATATGAGAGTTGTTAGTGCTCTCTGTGAGTGACGCATAAGATCTTTTGATGCCTGCATTTATCCCTGACCTGGCCAGGATTTGTCATTCTTAGAGTGAGGTATTAATCACACACAAGTTTTGTTTTTTTTGCAGTACTTTTTTTTTTTTTACTTGCTGTTCCACAGCTGCACAGGATATATGCAGTATATACATCTCTTGCAGTAAAAACTAAAAAAAAGATCAAATTTTGATGATTTTGCTTATAGACCACGTTTCTCTCCTCCTGCATGAATGAAAAGTGAAGAAAGCTTCACTAATCCAGCATAGCATGAATTTCACATTCCCGCTGCTCATCTGCCTTTCTGCCTCACCAAGCATACGTTTTTTTTCAGGTTGATGTGCGTCATTAGACCTGTGTGAGGCTAATCTCTCTGCAGTAACATCTTCGCCTCTGTCAGGTGGAGTCACCAGGTTGATATGACTAAGACTTATGTCTTTGCATCTCCCACACACAATGGCATGAAACATTTAAACGCAATGGGCATTTATTTTGATAAATGATCATTTATGTGTATCGATAAATTGTAATAAAAGGGGGGGGGGGGGGATGATCTCATTTACAGCTGGAGAGCACAGCGCTTAACAAAGAGAGAAATAATTCTAGATTAAATGCAGGGTCTTTTGTGTTGAGAGGAGTGTTTCTGTGGCATGCAATCACTTAAAGTGCCTGGCAAATCTGTTACAACCAACTGTGCAAGCATTTTTGGGCAAGAAGTGATCTCTTACTGCATAAACATGCCCCAATTTGCAAAGCATAAATGGCAACATGGCATCAAAGTGATTACGAAAACACAAAAAAACATGTGTCATACTTGTGCAACAAAGTCTTAACCCAACCCAGAGAACTTATGTAAGTTTTTAAAGTAAGTCTGGGACAGTATGCCGTACGTATGATTTATGATGGAAATAGAAAACAGGGTTAATGCAACAAATGGAGCTTATCTCTAAAAGCTTGGAGTGCACCAGCTCCTGGTTTATTACCTCCACCAAAGAGGTTATGTTTTCACCCATGTCTGTTTTGTTTGAAATTGATTTTTTTTTCTCTGAAGTCTGGTGTATATTGTTTCACATTTGCCTCTCTAGTTTATCTATTTATGTATTCATTGCATGAAATTAGATTGGTTTGAGAGACTCCTGCAATATATAGTTATGTACACTGAAACTATTATTTTAAAGCTGTACTAATCATTTTTTTTATATTAACAATGGATCAAATAACTGTGTAATGTGAAAGGTGTTTTGCTGCATTGTAGTATCTTTCAGCTCATAGTTTTGGTACTGTCACCTAAAACTTTCCTACTGTTTTGGTGAACTCTGAGTGCTATAATCAAACCGGATTCCAGCCACAGCAGGCAGCTGTTTTTAGCAATAAAAGCTCTAATAAACCCAATGCATGCCACCAGCCCAGCACCCAACAGCAGACAGACACAGTTAGCGACTAGCTGGTGAGCATAATGGATCATTTAGCAGCTGAAAGAGTTGCATATTTCCCTCAGCGGAGAGAGAGAGTGTAGAGAGCAAAGCATAGATAAAAGGAGAGTGAATATTGGATTTCACCAGGTCACCAGTAACGTGACTCCAGATAAATTCTGATGTTGCTGCATGTCCGCTGAATGTGTATGTAGCCAACTGTTTGCTAACACAATAGGTGAAAGAACTTTATTTGGTTAAAAAAAAAAACAACAAAAAAATGTATTTACCGACAACAAACCCTATTCAATACAGCAGTGTTTGCAAATCTTTTAAGAGTAATAACAAATTCTGTCTATCTTTTCTAAATCAAGTTTATTGTTTAGCCCAATCATACCCGAAATCTCAATGGGGTTTAAAGGTCTGTAACAGCTTCTTGGCTTGTGCGTAGCTCTGAAAAAAAAAAAATCTTCTCAAAAACCCTCAGTGCTTAAGGAAGTATACCTTGGGCCAAGCTACTCAAGGAGAGACCCTGTACCCCCATGGTGGCTGCAGGTAGGAAAAAAAAGAGGTAGAGGATTCTGGGCCAAATACTAATGTAGTATATCGAATATGAAGAACCCCCAATAAAATGAATAAATCAAAGGATTTGTTCCAGTGAATTTAATCCAGCGCGGTAACACCAGTTAAATTATACTTATTTCTCTAGGTGCATTATGTTTTCAGGACATTACATAAGGCCCATTCAGGTTATCATTAAAACAGAACTTTCCATTCTGGCTTTTAGTCACCATTAACTGTTTTACTGCATAATGTACCTAAATTACTTCAGCTTCTAAATTTCTATGTCTCTGCTTTTCCTGTGGGAAGAGGAATACACACTGAAATACCTGCTCAGCCCAATGATTCTGCAGAGAGGATAAAGTTCCTTGATTCTCACGTCATTTGTTGCCCTTTGCAAAGATACCATGCCATTAACTGAAAATCCATCTGTTGCCCCAAGCATTAGGATCATTACACAATCTGGCAGGAAGCCAAACACACACACACACATTCTTGCCCTCTGGACAATTTCTCCATCATCTGGCCAGACACACACTCACTGTGTAAACACCATTTTCTTTGACTGTTTTGTCGGATCTTTGAAAGTCAGCTCAACGCCATCAGAAGTTTACTGCAAAGATGAGAGTACTTGGTGGAAATATATATAGGAGATTTTTATAGGTGAAACAGCAGCACTTTCAGAGAGGAAACGGTGTTGCAAAAACATAAGTATTCAAATTAAATTTTATTGTGCTTAAATTTCCAGTGCAAACATTCATCTGACAATAGTAAAAGGTATACTTATTGTGAAAATGACACCTTGTTCTTTTCAAATATATACACATTTGACTCCTTCAGTGCTCTCTTTGAATTCAGAAATTGTTTTCCTGAAAAGGAAGTTTGGTGTGCAGAAAAATGGCACAAACAAAATCAAAGCAAATCAGAGGGAGACTAGAAGGTTTAAAAAAAAAAAAAAAGAAAGGAAAAATTACAAAATCTTTTCCTTTTGATCCACAGATTCTTGAAGGCAGTTTTATTGGCATCATTTTGTGAGTTTCACTGATCACATTTTGGTGTACGTTTCATACTGTGTTTGAATCACTCCCGCATTTGAAAATCCATTAAATCCTCACTTTCACTGTGCTCCACTGTCTTTGTCTCTCACTCTTTCTCTTTTCACCATCAGTGTCCAGTGACGTCTGTTTCAGCTCAGTCTGTTGGAGTGCTGTCATTGTGTTCAATAACTACAATCAGCCCACTCACTTCACTTTCTCTCTGTGTGCTCTATGTGTGTGATATGTGTGTGCTCAGTTAATCTGTTTCTGACTAGGAATGAATAGGATCTGTGAGAAATTGTTGAGGCTAGCCGTTTTTTTTATTTTTTTTATTACTCCAGTGACGTCAATGACATTTTATGGGAGGCAGCAACTACAGAAAATTAACACCTACAGCAATCACTTACTTGGAAGTACCAGCTCACCAAGGCAATTAGAGTGAATTGTTGAGTGCTTAGACCAGACCTGTTGGGAAAAAAAAAAAAAATTCTTTTCATTCACTGTAATTATCAGGAGGCTTTTCCGGACATCAACACCTTTGGCGACTTTCCCCTCTGTTGGATTTGCCGATGGCAAAAAGGATTTCCTGTCTACCAAGTAACACTCTGCTGACTGTCAGTCTTGAAGTTATAAGACTAAAAGAGAAAATTTACCATTTTTTCCAGCTCAAGCCCCTGACTTGTGCACAAACTGACATAAACATGCTTCTTTTGGTCAAATGGCTAAATAGCAAAAATGGATTTTGAGCCTATGAATGAGTCGGAAATTACTTTAATTGCACTGCAACACTCATACTAGAAATCAATGAAAAATTGAACTGTATAATGTTTATTCAACACACCCTTTATAAGAAGGTGATCAATTTGTTGACACCTGTGGCAAACACACAGCAAATACTCCTTGAGAAGCTACTTCCAATAGAAAAGCAACTGATGTGTGTGCAGCCAAACAAGTTCATGTTGTTTCAATAAAGAAGCCGATCTGATTTCATGCTGCACAGTGCACAAGTAGTTTTTCCACAAACAGCAAGGCCCAGTGAGGTGAGAAGTTGGAGGTGTGCAGCCTCTGACCTTCATCTGGCAGCGCACTGAGGCTGCTTCCTCTGGTTCCATTTCTCCTTTGCAAAAATCTCAAATAACATCCCCTTAAAAAAAAATGCCCAAAATTCCAATTGTCAAAATGAGAAGCCAGGAGCACAAAGGAAGGGACCCAAATGAAGACAGTGATTTATTCAAGCACAAAGGCTTATTGGATGGAGATGTCACTCAACAGTCCACCAAACCACCAAAACCTAATGAGTTTGTCCATGAGTCCAGGTGGATGTTTTTACCAAATTAAAAGAAATTCCCTTAAGGCGTTAGGGAGACATTGTGTTCACAAAGCCAAAACTGCGTTTTGTGAGGGTCACCCCGTCCTTGACCTTCGATCACCCAAAATCTAATCAGTTCATCCTTGAGTCCTACTGAATATTTGTGCCAAATTTGAAGCAGTTCTGTCAAGGCGTTATTAAGATATCGTGTCCATGAGATTGGGACGTACGGACAACCTGAAAAGGATATGCCTCCAGCCCTGGCTGTCACCGGCACGGAGTAATAAAAAGGTGACTGCAGGGCTGATTGGGGAAGTCGGAATAGCAGACAGGAGAATAAGAAGCTCTAGGAGATGAAGCCTTTATTTTGATGTCAACAACGCACATGTAAAGTTTCGTGACTGCATTTTGCACAGTTAGACAGATAAACACCTGCCAAAGTAGTCAAAATCACCTCTGTGGTAGTTTCGCACACAGCAGGTGTCTCCAGAACCACATTTTGCCATAATGATACACACACACACACACACACACACACACACGCGCACACACACGCACACACACGCACACACACACACACACGCACACACACACACACACACAAAGACCCAGAAGGTGAAAATAATACCAGCAACACTGTCGTGGCTGGTAACAAATCAGCTCATGACACTTGAGTAGGGTTCCATTTATTATTGAAATGAAGTCATAAAAAAAGGAAATAATCACAAGATGAAAAGGAAAACAAAAGAAACTGAAGTATGAATGTGATTCAAAGGGAGGAGGCCAGAAATCACGTAGTGAAAAGGACAAGAAAAAAATATACCTACTGACATTTTTGCAAGAATGGCATATCGGGCTTTTCTTGGAAAGCACATCATTGCACCATGATTATGCTGTATGTGACGTTGAGGGCACCAGCAAGTGCATACAGTAGTTTCTTAGAAAAACATTTATGTGCTAAAAGTTTGTGGATCTGCAAACCTTTTCTCTGACTTGAATTTATCATCTAAAAGATGTGTCACCGTTCATCATTTCCGACTTGGAACTTTTCTAACATGCCATGCAGTTGTTGAAAAGCATGAGCCTTGGACTTCAGAAGAAATTGAAGCTGAATAGGGACTCATCAATTTCTTCTGTATATGTTTTTGAACACCAGTAACTCAGGGCAATCACAAAAAAACCAACAGATTTTTTTTTTTTTTTTTTCGCTTTGGAGTCTCATCTTTTCAAGAAATAAATGTAAGGTTGATAGATTTCAGACACAGATGGCGGAGGAGAGAGACGTGCAGATCACCATGCAGGGGTTCGGTTCTCTACATCGGAAGTGACCGTTAGAGGTTGAAAAGAGCTGCTCAGTCATAGGGATTCTTTAATAGCACAGCATCAGCCACTTCCTGTCTGTTACACAAACAGGCAGGTGAAGGGAGATCAAGGGAGTCTGTTCAGCTAACATAATGGGCTACTGAATCCTTCGAACCACAAGTAGCAAGGTTTAACCTGTCAGTTTGTGCAGACACCATGGCCTTGAGCAATTTCACCCACTGTGCAGGTTTAGTATTTAACCTATTGGAAATTGAATGCTTTCATTCATCTCTTTTTGTTGGGTCTGCTTCTTTGAACCCTCACAGATATATTGTTTTCATCATTTTATCTGGTCCTTTGTGCTATGAGTAAACTGCGTCATCTCAGAAGTAATTTAAACTCTGCAAATATATTTAAGTTACTTCATAAAATTAAACATAATGAACATGTTTATTGCTTCATTAAAATATAAAGTTACACTTTTCAAATTTTGGATTGATGGAGAACAAACACAATGATATATAATTCTATATAAATGTGACATAATTTTATACTTTAATAGCAAAGTGATGGGAATATCATTATTTTTGCAGGTTTTTGGACAAATTGAAAATGTGACCTGATGATGGACCTAGATGGAAATTCAGGAAATTACTACAGTTATTAGAATTCATCTAGAGGCGGGACAAATGTAATGACAATCTGTGAAATAGTTTGAGTTACTGAAACATCAGGGGATACAAAAAGACTATCACTCCATCTAGAATTAATAGACATGAAGTGAAACGAACAATGTTCCTCACAATAACAATGTTGCTGTGAGACTGTGTTGTCTAATGTTGAAAGCTCTGCTGAAAGAATATAGGAAGGCTAATACAGAAATGAATGCCACCATATAATGTCATTATGTCATGGCATTTGGGAAAGACAAATGATTCAGTGCAATAAAGCTTGGTTATTTAATTATTTAGCTGAGCTTGTCAACAGATTCTAATTGCTATGTCGTAGAAACTGTCCTGAAATAAATTATAAAAATAAATAAATAAATGCTAGCACTCCATCTGAAACCCTGGTATCTCAAGAATGCAAATTGACAGCTTCTTGTGAGGACATCTCCTGGCTAATTTAGAGTTGTAGTCCCCACTCAGCTTGGCTCATTTAAATTCTCATTCCAATAACTCTATGTCAGAGTTGCAGCCTGAAGCCAGTCATTATCACAACAAACGATGCAGAGCAACGGCGTGCAGTGACTTTTACAGAGAGGCAAGCAGAGCTCCTCTCCTGCATCCAGCTGCTCTCCGCTTGGACATCTTCACCTTTTATTTACTATAACACTATGACAATGATACCAGTGACAATGCAGAATGCTGTTTTCCCCTCTGTCTCATGCTTCTCAAAGTTACTGCAGGTCTTACACAGAGAACCATACACCTTGATTAACAGAAATGAAAAGTAAATATTAAAAGATATTAATGAGATAACTAAAAAGCCGAACAGAATTAAAATGTTTGGGTGTTATGTTACATGGTGTTGATGATGATCTCCAGCTTCTCAGTGAAAGTTTTCCTTTTCAAAATCTGCTCCACAAAACATCTAAACACCGTGTCTTCACAAATGTTGACCGAGGGGATTAGTAAGACAACTTATACTGATGCGAAATGATGAATCAACCTCTTACTGATTAGGAATAAAAGACTGTTGACAACAAGAGGCTGGTGAATTAAAAGTGACAGTATCAGGTCATTGATGTCTAGTTTTCGCTTTAACTGGTCCAGCTGTGGTTGCCTTACTTGTCCTGACAGCACGTAACTGGTGCAGAGTTAAACAGAGATACTATGTTGCTTCATTTTACAACAACCTCACTGATTCATTCAGCCTTCCAGGTGCCCTCTGAACCAAGGCACTGACGTCAGCACTGTTATTGGATTTCTATGTGGGCTTTAGTGGACAGATCTCGTCTCCTCTCCTGCCAGCCGATATCATCCTTTGAAATGAAAACAAGAACACAGACGCACTGAATTAAAAAGAAGTCAGAAGAAACAAACCCACAGAGATTTTGATTTTACATGTGCGCGATATATTAGCCCTTACTAGACTTGAAATATGAACAGCATACAACTGTAGTGGACCACAACTGCAGGTGGGGCAGGATATTATTTAATTTTTTATTTATTTAGTGGAACGAGCGCTTAAAAATTAAACCAACAATACTAAGCTGTCACTTAACAGCTCATGCTGTAGAATTTCTCAGGGGAACAGGAAATGCATTTTAATATTCCTCCTGATTGCTTTATATTAGCATGTTAATATGAATCTCCCCATCTCCTTTCATGCGCCAATTAAAACTTTAATCATGCATTGCTAGATCTCCAAATGAATATGGAGAGGCAGTGTTGGGGAAGGCCCGTGCGTCATTATCTTCATCATCCTGTTTGGGTTAAATTGGGGACTTGTGAGGTTGCAACCACTTGCTGTGTACAGTTTGGATCAGTGACACAAGCGCCCACCTGATGGCTCCACAATATCTGCCTACACACACATTCACACACAAATGCATGCGCACACGCACTGACACACATCAGGCTAAACTGACTCATTTTTAAGCAAGCATGAATGTACTCATAGAAAAGGCAATTATATCCCTGGTAGTTGTCACAAGCTGAAAATTAAACAAATTGGTATCATCATTGTACTGGAACATGACACATTGTCTCATATTGGATCTAAAGCTCTGCTCAATTTGTTCAAGTCATCAAGTTTCATACCAAAAAGGCCCTGGAGCAATGTAGGTCTAGTATTTCTGAATCATCACAGTAATATTTATTTATTTTGTATTTGTATGAGGTTCAGAGTACAGGACAAAGTTAATGCCTGCAGTACTTAATATTACACAACAGCTATGGCAACAAAGAGAGGGAACAACCAGATAACATTTGACCATCACAGGGATGGATTGACCGTGATGAAACACTTAGCCTAATTAAAATACTTTAACTAATAGGGAAAAGAAAATGGCAGGAATGGCAGCTGTTTTTGTTATTCCACAAAGATACATTGTTTCTGCATTGCTCCCCCCGCAGATGGGAATAATGTAATTTTAGTGAGCCCTCTTCAAAGGGTCCATTAGTGAGTTGTGGCCAGTAGGTCAACAGCGCCTGTCTTTGCGGCAACTCAAGACTCCACAGGCGGGCACCACCAGACCAGACAGACTGCTAAAGCAAATACTTTCTTCTCATGTGAAGGAGTTAAAGTATCTTGAAGTCCTCCTGTTCTTGACTGAAGGTAAAATGGAGCCTGAGATCAACAGGTGAATTATTGACATGTTTATCCACTCCATCTGTAGTCCAATTCTCACTTATCATCACAAACTTTGGGTAGTGGCCAAGGGATGTGGATGTAGTGGTAAAAGTCAGCCTCCTCTCAGAGACAGAGTGAAGTGAACTCAGATTGCACCTTCACATTGAGGCACTTGCGGGTATCTGATTAACATGCCCCCTGGACACCTCCCTGTGGAGGTTTTCTATGCATATTCATCTGGGAGGAAAACCCAGGGTGACCCAGAAGACACTGGACAGATTGCATATTCCATCTGGCCTGGGAGCACTTCTGTATGTGACTGTCAGGGCTGTATGTAGTGGAGCTCTCCAAGGTGCTGATCCTGCCTTTGTCAGAAGCTAGAGAGACGGCACAGGAAGTTCCAGTTAATGACTTCCAATGCCTAATCACTGACTTCTGCTGTTTGTTTTTGCAGACATTATGTTTGTCATCAATATCCCAAGGAAGTAGCTTTAAAAAAATGCATCAGTGGTATATGAAGGGACCTTAAGCCTATATTGTTTTTCTTTTTCATGCTGTTGTTAGTTGGTGTAATGTGCATATTATACTATCTGCACAGGCATCTAGGTGCTTGGTTGTGTAATTGGATATGAGTTAAGGTCATGCTTTCTGCAGTCTTCCTACCAATGCTCTACTGTAGTTGATTAACACAGAGGCTAACACAGAGACTAACACTATCCACATGATCACCAGAAATGTCAGTGGAGTTCTTTTAATGAAGTTGCTGCCAGTTATTAATGAAGGTTAACTTGAAGGTACAGAACCTGTTCCACATATTAGTGGTCGGGTAATACAGGTTAATAGAATTCCCATTGTACACACCATATTGTGGACAGCATTAGTTCAACCTCTGAAGTACATTAAATAACATGAGTGTCAATGAAAATAGGCTTCATGAACATAGATGAAAAGGTCACATTGATAAAAACAAGACAGAAAAGAGCTTTTAGGCATTAAATCCTGGCATTAATCACTTGAGTAGTTTGGGAAGTGCTTTTAACATGTTGGGTCTAGGGTTGACAGCAGAAGCTTGTTAATTAATTGCCCATTAAAATGGATGGTCCCTCAAAGGTGCATTTTTAATCAAACAGACTAATTTGCAGAATAATTTCGCTTATTTTGTGCAACATCAGGCTCAGAAAATGGATAAAATACATATGGAGTACAAAGTTTAAAAATAAACAAGCAACAAAATTATGGAGTGGTGGAAAAGTTACAGTTGTATCTGAGTAAATAAATATCACACATTCACATTCAGGCGTCTCTTTCCTCTGAAAGCCGGTCCCACAAAACCCATGCAGCACCATACGTGAAGACTGTAATGGTTCGCTAAAGGCTTTATAATAGGTTAGATAATGAATCAAGAGAAAATAACCACTGCTCTACATGATGGACAATGACATCAGTTTCTCCTGCTTCCCCTGAAATTGATTATCATGTGTAGATGACCCTGAATCTGTGTTGGTTCTTTCTCTCACCACCAACAGGTCAAAATTCCAACTTGTTTAACACTGACAAGATACCAGTAATGACAAAATTCTTGTCAACTCTGAGATTGTTGCTAACATAGCAAACATGCTAGCTGGTGTGTGTTGTACTTTATGCTTACAGGCAACCTTGCTTTCTAATGGATGTAGGAATACAAACAAACTTTTCTCTTTAGAGATACAATACTTATCATGGCATTCCTTAATCAGGTTGATTCAGGCCTTACAAGGTAATGTCATGTTGATAATGTTCAGCGGCAGGTCAGATGCAGTGCAGCTGAACATTTGCTTGTTCTGACAAAGAAATCACACTCAACTTTGCACACAGCGGCTAAAGCTTGAAGAAACTAGTTTGACTAAGCCCATTCAAATGTGCAATTAGGGTAAATTCTCTAATAGTTGCAAATAGAGGCAGATTCAAGAAACAGATTGTTCAGCATCTTCCCATCAATACAACAACATAGCCTTGCCATACTCACTAATCTATTTCCCTTATTAACAAAATACTACTGTCACTTTGTAATTTTAGTCAGTTATTATAGTACAGCAATTAAAAATTTCCTCATCGTTCTCCCAGCTATTGAATAATAATAACTGGAAAACACTGGCTTTTATTTGAGAATTCACAGTAAGGTAGTCAGTGGTAAGTGACACGGCAAAGAGCCCTGCAGGTTCTAAACCTGTGTTTTAAAATTCGTTATTTTGACAACCCGTTGTTTAGATTTGGTTCACAATTGAGCCTTTAAAGTGAGCCTGCAGTGAAGCAACAAAAATGGGGCATTTATCATGGCTGGAGATGCTGTCCAACCACGATAATTGCCTGCAGCAGCATGCTATTCAGAAATTTTGATCAGGTGTTGCACCTGTCAATGAACAATGCCAATTAAATTCTCATTGTGTTAATGTTTATGTTGCCTTATGAGTGCTGGCAAAAAAATGAACAAAAAAATCTTTTCTGCTGGTATTTTTGTGACCAGCTCTCATGTACTCGTTGCCTTCAACATTTCCTGTACATGCTGAACTGCAGACCATAAACCAAAAAATCAGGCTCGCCAGATTCATTGATGTAGCAAATTCTGACATGATAAATGCAGCATTGTTAAACTTAAAAGCACATAGTTGTAGCTCAACAAGTGTGTGTGTTTGTATGTGTGTTTATGTGAAAGTGAGGTCAAAAGAGGTAATATTAATTAGGCGTATTTCTTAGCAAACTTTTTTGCTCGTTTCTATTTCTTCTGGAGTGTTTTTTTTGGGGGGAGGGGGGGTTGTTTTTTTTAAAGTCCAAACTCCTTTTTCATTATCCTCAATATTCACCCAGCCAACTCACATGGAACTCTGACTGTGTAACTCCCTGCAGCATAAACCCCCCAAAAATAGCTGTGGCTAATTTATGATAACACATTTCATCAAAATTTCTGATGTAATTCTTTACTATTATGATTTTTAGGAGAACAGTTTCTCTTAAAGGAACATCATCTGTCTCGTGGGAAAAAAACACTGAGCTAATCAAAGAATGATTAGCTCTTCTGTTTTCCAGTATGTCCTTTCACCGTTTTACCTCTGAGTGATTATAAAGGAGCATCTCAACATCATAATGCCGACCTGAGGTTGACTGTGCATGTGCAATATCCATCATAGATATAAACATTGTGCTGGGTTGTTTGAGTGGTTTTATTAAACCCTTTGATGAACCATCAGCATAATTTTCCATCTTATGCACTACACTTAGTCCACTTTATCAAGTAATAGTTTTGCCTCACAGCTGAACTACAAATTTCTATTTAGCATGAAAAGTAAGTTGAGGTCAGACTGTATCTTTAACAGTTGCCTTGAAGGGCTAATGAGCTTTGGAGAAGGCATCTTCATTATTGATATGATATTCTTAAGTATGCAAGCATACAGTGGACACAGGGACACAGGTACAGCACAGGCATGCTGATAATCCCAGGATCTCACAATAATATTTTCTCTTAGAAACAGGAGGTGGTTTATGTGAGAATTCACAGGAAATACCAAGATCTCAATTCCTGTTTCTTTAGCTTCAGTGAGCACAATCTAGACAGCTCTTCTGTTATCTCGAGAACACCGGGCTCATAATGCTTGAATAAGCTCACCTACAAAACTCTATTCAGTGACTTCAACATAATCAGACAACCT
Organism: Seriola dumerili; assembly: GCF_002260705.1. Lineage (NCBI taxonomy): Eukaryota > Metazoa > Chordata > Actinopteri > Carangiformes > Carangidae > Seriola > Seriola dumerili. The sequence continues at coordinate 9,984,660 of NW_019174365.1, read as the reverse complement.
ATGTTCAAGTATTCCCTTTGTTGACATTGCCCTATGAGTTTTTGATAAGGTGATGCTTTCAACTCTCTTTATAAAAATGTGAAGTTTTTTTTTAGTTTCTTTTTTAGCATTATTCAAGATAAATTTCATCAAGATTGAAAATTGATTTCTCAAAAACAAGTTAAGTGACTCCACAAGTTTGTTGCTTATGAATTTAAAAAAAAAAAAACAGAACCTTGGGGCGTCGAGTGGCGCAGTGGTCTGGGCAGGCGCCCCATGTGTAGGGGCTGCAGTCCTCGCTGCAGTCGGCCCCGGTTCGGATCCCGCATCGGACGGCCCTTTACTGCGTGTCATTCCCCCTCTCTCTGCCTCCCCATTTCCTGTCTCTATACTATCCTGTCCAATAAAGGCACAAAAGCCCAAAAAAATATACTTAAAAAAAAAAGAACCTTATTTTTACCAGTGAAGATACTGGAAGAGAGAAATGCAGTATCTAAAAATACCAACTTCCGTCATTTGAAAACTGTGCTACAATTAAAGGTAGTGTACGTACAATGAGATCAATACTAAATTTAACACATGCCGAAATCTTTCTACTAATAATGATTAAAGGTTAAAAGTAGCACTGATCATACTGATTAAATACACACATGTAGAGGATGACTGTGAACTGTAGAGCGAAACTCCACATCCTCATGAATAGATCTACTTACTGTAGGTTCTTCACGCCCATTCTTTAATAAGGGGGTGTATTTATATACACATTTTTACTTAACCACCATGACATCAGTTTAAAAGAGCTGGTGTGGGAGGCGTGATCCAGGCTAGGAAAAAAAAGACAAACTGAATAGAAGAACTACAGTTGTCATTAGTATACTGTGTATTTCTCGCATTCAGGGAATCTCTGAGTAGGCAACTGAACTGGATGTAACTCATTGTTTTTTTTCCCACACCCCTATGGTTGCTGAGAGATAAAAAGCAATCATCCACTTCCCCTGTGCCTTTGGAAACCCTAGCAAATAATGATAAACCATTGAGAAAGGCAGTGATTCACAGTCACCCCCTGACCCAGTCCGTCAACAGGGGAGAGCTCCTCTGCCGGTGGCCTCCAGTGAAACAGTGAGGGAATACGTCACAGACTGAGAAATTGAACCCTACAGCACAACTGTGAGTTCATGCTGGCGTAGGTTGAAAAATGTGTCTCTATCTGTGCACAGACATCTCTCTGCATGCCCATCTGCCTTGATGAGCAGGTGCTAATGCACAGTTTAATCGCATGGTGTTTTAATCATTTTGGTCGTGTGGCGAGTGGGGGTGGGGGTGAAAGGGATACTCTTTCTGTGTCTCCTGGCCTGTTTGTGTAAACCCAGAGCCCATATGTGTCTTTGTGTGGGTGTGTGCTACATGTTGCCCATGATTCAGTTATGTTTAGTATAGTTTGTAACTGTACTGTATACATATATATATATATATATATATATATATATATATGTATGCACTTGCATCATTGCGTACGTAAGCATTAACAGCATGAACACAGTGCCAAGCCAAGTGTTTCTCTACTGAATGACACCCTCCCACATAATCTAAATTCTACAGTGTTTATAATCAAGTATGTTTTTTCTCTCATTTCTTATTCATTATTTGTGGTTAACAACATTTTCATGACTGAGATTTTCTTTTTCCCAGTCTCTTTCAGCCTAAAAAATCGCTTCTGTCTATACAAGTTGTACTGTAAAACTAATAATTTGAAGAAAAAGTTCAACATTTTGGGAAATACACTTAATTCACTATCTTGCAGAGAGCTATATGAGAAGATTGATAACATGCTTGAGACTGGAAATGGGGGGGGGGGCAGCTAGCCTGGCTTTGTCCTTGTAAAATCTGCCTGTCAGCTAGTAAATGCCATATTTCTGTCACATTTTCCACATCATTTTCATGCATTTCTTTTTCAACCTAATTGGAGAATTAGTGCCACCAACTGTTTATCTTGATGCACCAATATCCTAATGTTCACATAACAGTAGTAGAAAGAAATGCTTACTAGAAATTTGTTCAAAATTTGCTCTAGATTTGGATGGGAACTTGGCTATTTCCAATGCAATGAGCAGATAATTCAGAAATTCCCTCACAAAAGAAAACACAGATTTCAGTGACGCAGAAGTGCTGGCAGCACATTTTGATTTAAATTGCTGTTAGCATCTTGATTTTCTGTTCTACAACTTCACTCATAGAAATCCTTAGTTTGCTACAAAGTAACAAAGACACTACATAAAAATGTGGAAGACCAGACAATAGCACTGCATACTACACAAAGTATTCATTTTAAAAGCAATAAAACTAAATGGTTCGAAACCCTAGGGGGATAATTGTATAAAAGGAAATGTCGTAGCAAACTGAAACATCCCCTCAACACTAATAGAGTCTATAGATAGAAAGACCAGAGTTGCTTTAGATGAGGAATACACACAATACTAATGATGGTTCATCCACAAAACAGCTGAAGTTATGAGGAAATCTGTGGGACAGTGTTAAGGTCATATGATGCGTCACTTTCTCAACTAGATGAATTCAGAGTGAATAAGAGAAATAAAAACAGGCAATACCCAGCTATTCTTTGGTTCTCAAGACATATCATTAGCAGGTGAAATTTAACAGAAGGGACAGTTTGACGCAGTTTCTGTTGCAAACAAGACTCATTGGTAACGCTGGAGTATTAAAGGATAATTCACACAATTTGTTGTAAAGTTTGGAACTCATTAAAATTTTATTAAAGACTCTGAACCAGCATATTGAAAGGAAATGCCTGGAGGAAAATTAAGAAGAAATAAATGTGCAGTTAATAGTTTTTCACATGCACTGTCTAATTTACAATTAAGATGTCCACAAAAGAGAAAACAATTACACACCACACCCCGATTAAAAAAAAGAAAAAAGAAGAATGAATATGTTTGTTGGTTCACTTTATAATTGAGATGAACTTTTAAAAACATAAAGATGTCACTGAAAACATAAAGTGCTTGTTTTATGGTTGTGCAGCTTCAGAACCAACAATCCAGCACTTTACACAGTGAAATGCCAGATGTGTGGAGCTGAGTATTTCTCTCATTTTTCACGTGTACACCCGATCACTATATTGAAACAGTAATCAAGTCTCAAGTTATCAAGTGGAGTGTAGCCGTTCAGAACTCCTATAAACACCTTTACCTTCAGGTACGGTCGAACAACAGGTCATACGAACTAGTTTGTATTGAGCAGACGTCGGCACTCATGGATCATCAGCATGAGAATTAAAGTTGTTTTGGTCTGAACAATGTTTGGTCTAAGTCCCTGGATAAGTGAGCCAGTGGCAAGTCATCCAAAATATGCAGCAGTACACAAAGTCAACAAAACATTTTGGTCCATATACCAAAATACTCAAACCAATAGGCTATTTTTAAGATCTACAATAGATTATGGCATGTTTTGTGTAATTCTGCATCTTAGTACTCTCTAAGTGCTGAAACTAGTATTTTCATTTTATAGGGCTTCATACTTCTACTTCACTACATTTCAGATAGAAATAAATGTATTAATTTATAATTTATAATTTATAAATTTAGAGTGTTAGCAGTGCTTTACTATTAAACTAAGCAGTTGTGTATCAAACTTGTATAATTGGCTAATTGACTCATTGATAAATTACAATGTTAATAATATCTGATAATATAACACTTTGAAAGGAGGGTTTGTGCATAATGAATACTTTTACATTTGGTACTTTAAGTACATTTTGATTCTGACTCTGATAATACGTATCCACTTTTACTTTAGTAACATTTTTATGTAGGACTTTGGTTTGCAATGGTGTATGTATGTATGTTTACGCTGTGGTATTTCTACTTTTACTTAAGTGAAGAATCTGAATACTTCTTCCATCACTGCAGTGTACTGTTTCCTGTTCAGTAACTTTTGTCAAAAAACTTAACTACTCCTTTCACCTCTGTTCATGTTATTTATTTATTCTTTTCATCTTTTGTCTTGAGCCCTGTATTCCTAATCAGGACCACTCCCATAGTAATCCCAGCATGCACTGAGCAAATATCCTGTACAGATCCATCACAAGTCAACACGACACAATTCACTAATGCAATATCAGGAGCCACCTTCCTTGTATTTGGACAGTGTGGATGAACCGGGATGACAAGAACTCTGAGAACATGCAGCCTCCACACACAAAGTTATGGAGTCCTAGAACTCAAAACAACGTCCTTCTTAGTTTGTTGTGAATCACTGATCCATCAAGTGTCTTTTATTAACCATTACTATATATAAATTATACATCAAGTAGAAAGAGCTTTCTTTGGTCCATAGAAAACCAACAAGTAGAGCATTTCATCCTCCACAGTCTTTAAATAGCCTCTTAATGAATCATAGTTCTTTCAATACAGATATTCTGGAGTGTGTCACTGTTTCTGTGACTGACATGACAGCAGAAAACATGAAAATGACAAATTTGGGAGTGTAGGCAGTGATGGGATATTAATAAAGTAAGTGTCTTCATTTTATTCTAAGCTGATCACACTTGAAGTGCCCAAATAAACTTCAAAAACAACAACAACAACAAAAAAGAAAACTTAAAATTTAAATGCAGAATTTGGCTAAACTTAAATCTCTTACAAGTCTTCAAGAGTAAAGCTGAAGGTTAGACATTACATTTTTTAAGTTTGTGCTGATACTCAATTTCTTGCTATATTTAAGTAACTACATTGTGTTACTAGGAACCAATATAACAGTGTGTGATATGGTGCGGACACAATCATTGATAGAATAAATTTTAAGGTAAGAATTTGCAATTCAAAGAGAGAAGAAAAACTTGGCCCAACATCTGTTTTTTGTCTAAAGACAGCATCATCATTTTAATATCCAGGTAAAATGTTTGTGTCCTGTAATGTTGGATTTTAATACTTTATCAGCCATCTGTCTGAACCGAGTGCTGTTGCCATGGTGTCCAGGATCAGAGAAATACCCCAGTGGCCACTGACCTGCAGTCCATTTTGCTGTGCAAGTGGAATACGACAAATGCATCACATCCTACCAATACATTGGACCCTTTTTTCCTTACAGTATGAACCTTGTTATTACAAAGGAGTAAATGAAAAGACATTTTCTGAGCCTGAAGCAAAATCCCAGAGAGCAACATGCAAATAATGAAGCCAGTAGTATAAATCCCATTATTTTCTTAAATGAATTGGTATATTTGCACTGCAATAAAAACATTGCCCATCAGCTGAACTTTTGTGTATTGGCTTTCTCTTGCACCTGTGCATCTGGCAAAGCAGATGCACGGAGGCACAGAGGCTGAATGCTCCTCCAAGCTTCAATAACTTCTATGACGATTATTTCTGCTCACCGTCCCAAGAGGGGCAGAGGATGACAGTGCCCTGACGCTCAGCATAGAGGAAGACGTCACAGACGGTCGTACGCAGGCTTCTTCTTATTAAAAGCACATGTACAGAATCAATGACAATAACATAATAACTTTGTTGCTCAGGACACGTGACTTTGTGTGCCTTGTTTGTTCAATAGTGTAATCACCTCCAACTTTCTCAGGCATGCTCTATGTTATCAGAATAGTAAAACTTCTGCAAATGTAATAAAGACAGTTTCAATAATTTGATGCTAGAAAAGAAATCTGAACTCTGAAATATAACCCATTACTGGAAGATCAAGTGAACTTTGGTTTCATCCTTTCACAGTATCTGCTCTAAGACTTCATACACAAGAGAAAAAGACAATCAGAACAACTATACCAATAACAACAGAGATTCATATGTTGTGAAGCATGGAGGAAATTTTGAACAGAATAACTGTGGTTAGACGATCAAATGCAAAGACATACAGGAGACACAAAATCATCACTAATGATAGTAATATTTACAAGAATTATAACATAATGTAACACGCTGCTGTGATTGCGGTTTGCATGAATCTAGAAATTTAGAAAAAAAAAAGCTTAGCATGAATTCCTCATATGGAAGCTAATGCAAGTAAAAGTGCAACATAACAAAAAAAATGCCATTATGCCTTCCTGTTAGGTCATTACTGTTATTAGCGCAAGAAATTGAAGTAGAAGTCAGTGTGGTGGTATAAGTGCTAGTATTATATTATATGATTACTGTAATGCTTGTTTTAGGACAAATGTCATCTTAAGTTAAATGTTATGTTAGCATAGTACATTAAAAAAAAAAGTCAAGACAGGAAGGCCTTTGAAAAAGCACTAACAATTTAACAAATTAAAACACTTTTTTTTTTGAGAAAAAAAAATGGTAGGGCAGCCCTTTTTAATCATTACAGCTGTTGTTCTTCTTGACTCTAATTGCAGCTTTGCAAGCACAGGAACATCGAAGTATCCTCTCTAAAGCTGAGTAAGAGCTCTTAAAATCCCAGAGCAAGGCTGAGACTCCTGGCTCTTTGACGTGATGGTAATACAGATATTTGCGTCACGTGCACAACATGGTCACAGATATATGCGACACCCATGTAGTTTTGGCCGACTCCTCTATCCTATTGCTGTTGTCTGTTCGAATGAGTTGTTGATGTCTCAAGTAAAGTGAGAGGAATCTGGCTTTAGTTGTCACTGTTTTCACGTTTTTAAGCAAGCTACTTTAACTACTGCAACTGTGCACTTTACCTCTCTCACTGCAATCTACAATAATAACTTCACCTACTCGCCACTATGTATACATCGGCATGTGCCTCCGACCTTGTAATGCATTATTTGTCTATATGATGGACTGTCGCATATCAGGACAAGGACCGCAGGTGTGCAGCAGAATGGGCATTGAGGCAGGTTTCATGCCATTTGCTGTATACACTCTAGCATGTTGGTTGTTAACATAAAGTTTCCTCGCAGATTTGTGTTTTTGTGTAGGCCAATATACTGTGTACATACCAGTAAAAGTTGAATGAAAGAGTTGCATTGTTAAGCAACTTGAGGCTGTGTAACTTTTGTTGGACCGTTGCCGACTGTGGCCAATTACAGCGTAATGACACTTTGATTTTCCCTTAATTTCCCAATATTTTCTTTGGTCATAATGATGTCAGGCATATTGTCAGTTAGAAACAGCTTTCTAAACTTTACTAACATTAACCACCACTAGCTACTCCCACCAGATCAAGTAAAGCGGTGAAACCTTGATGTGTATTGAACTGAGCAACATTAACACAGGTAATTTTGACTTAATCTGGCTAATTAGACCCACCGAGGGACTGCAGATGTAAAATAGCTTGAAGATATCTGTGGTACAATACATTCAGTGGTAACATCTGAGTTTGATATTGTACTTGGTCCATTGCAAAGACAATAAATAAATAAATAAATAAAAACCTTCAGCTCATGTAGTAGTTACATGGAATTACATAAACCAGTGAGAATAATGAGGGTCAGAAAAATGCACAGTCCTCAGAAGAGTCAGACTAAAAAGGTGAAAGCACCTGTGTGGGTGGACTTAAGTGGATGCAGGGCGCTCCTCTGTTTGAGTTACTCGCGGTTTTGAGGCTCTTTTATTTGAGTTTTTCATGGGTGCATGTTGTTTGTGTCTCAGGGTCCTGCTGTTGTGGGTGTCGACTCACTGTCACACTGGAACACTTGAACAGAGAAGGCAAAAAAAAAATGATTGTTAATGTTTTTAATGACACCTGTGTTTTTCCAATAATCACAAGTCAAAATGTCTGCTGTGAAAAATGTCTATTCTACTGTTTTAGAGTTATTTTAACCAATTACAAATACATGAAATATCCAGAAATGAATTCATCAAGACCTAATAACTTTACCTATTATGTCACAGTTCGGTTCTCATTTTTATTACCTTGGAGGATACTTTCTTTTGTAAGCTTCCTCAAAGGCAAGAATGTTACCAGCTCATTCTGCCCGTTTGCTTTTTAGTTGTCTTTTACAAAAACACTGAATGCGAAACCCTGTTTGAAGTGAATTTTTGACACTGCTCTTTCCAAGGTCAGGAATTCGCTTTAAAGCTAAATGTTTAATACGGAATAGTTGATGAGTACTTTAAGTGGTCACAAAAAGGGGAAATTTAATTCCACGTTGACTTGCAAACTCTGGTGAAGACCATATGATGTGATTGAAAGGCCCATAAATCGACCTTGAGGTGAGACTGTTTTGATCATTCTTTGAAGCTTTAAAAATAATCATGCAAATCATACATGTCTTGAGTATACAACAGAATTGTGTGCATTTCATTTTCCTGTTTCCTAGTCAAGCAACCAGCATACCTTCACCACAACAAAAAACTGAGACTTAGTTTGTGGCTTTATTGTACTGCGGTGCTTGATATGACAAAATAAAGGGTGGTAATTATATATTTTCAATAATTTAAAAGGCCCTTATGCATACTGGTGGGAGTAATAACGTTACACTGTTCATGGGCTCGCAGCTGTAAGTGTTCAGCATGGCAGTGATGCATCCTCAAGGGAAAAAAGTGAAATAATGTTATGGCTGCTGAGTTCTGTTCAGGCCTATGGCAGTCATTACAGGAGGAACAAGATGGACGCATTGCTTATAATAGCCAACATTACACTATGTTAAAAAAAACTGTTGGTCATGAAGTCTCTAATTTCCTTGTGAAAGAGCATTTGGATCTAATGTAATCAGTATTTGAATATTTGGTACACATGAAACAAACTGCACGCCACTGTTTACTATTTACTCTCCCATGTCATAGCTTTGTTTGGGAGACATAGAAGGAATACTGAGCATCTTGACAGGCAGAGGAGAAAGTACATTTTCTATAGGTTTTTTGATACTTCTGTTGAGCTGTGAAAGCTTGGAGTGCATTACTGACATGAATTCAAGCTGACCTTTAAAATCTGCGGGGGGTGAACCTTTAGTGAAAGAGATTTTGTGTGGAGTATCTATTTGGTTTTTCTTGTATTTGTGTTAAAGATGGATGAATAAAAACAAGTCAGATAAATGAAGGAAAAGAAATGAAAGGAAAGGAAAAAAAACACATAACTACCAGCCATTCAAACAAATGTCTCTCAGTCATTCCTTTTGACATGTCTTCACATGGTAATATCATTTCTACATTAAACACTGCAAATAGGATCATTTACGATCAATTAATGAGGCAATTAGTGCGAATTTTGCAGCCTTAGAACGCAAAATGAAACCATTATCTGTTATTGGTTTACAGGATTACTACTGAATACCATGGCTGCTTGCTACTGTTTAAAGTTATCAAAAGGATTTGTCCATTTGATTTTTGCTTTGCCTTAAAGTATTCAGTGCCAGCCTAAATTAATCATTATTTCTCTCTCAGTCTTAACATATTGGCTGTAAACTGAGTCACTCAACACTGAAAGATTGATAGTCATCAGTGGTACCACTCCATAAGTACCTCTGGCACATCGGGTCCCAAAAGGAGTGGTTAGGTGCAAAAATATAATTGAAGAGGGAACAGCAGTCTGCTTTTTTTAAAATGCAACCAGCGACCGGTCTGGAGGTAAAGTGTTGTAAGGGGCAGACATTAGCAGGCTTAAGATTTTAAAGAGCAAATCGACTTTTTCGAACTAATAAAGTGTAGTAAAGTGTCTATTGATCCTGGTCCTGTGTTACAGTGTTCAGTGCAACAGAAGTCATTTTCCTTTTTCTAGAGAAAATCTGGTAATTCTGTCCTCTGCACTGCAAAAAAAAAAAAAAAAAAAAGAAAAATCTGTGAAAACTATATAACATACACTGGGATACTTAGCTCACAAATTACGAGGAGAAAATACAACATCGGAGCAGTTGAGAGGGTTGTGTAGCTAGCTAGCTTAACTGACTGCACTGCTTCTGCTAACATTTTCAGCTAGCTAGGCTAACTACTATCATAAAACTACACATGCATTTGCACATAAAGTTACTATTACTACACTTCATGCTTCTGCAGCATCACTGATAAACTCTTGTAACAATAGCTAAAGCATTTCAGCTAGCAAGCTTAAAGTTTTTGACATGATGCTGGTAGCTAGTTCAAGTTCAGGGGTAATGGATATTACTGATAAATAAGTTTTGCTGACCATTTTACCAATGTTTTCTTTGCTGAAACGTGTCCCGAAACTCCTTGGCTTAAATCCACAAAACAGATGCTGTTTTTTCATCTCAGAACCACCAGCAATGTGTCACTTGTATTTTTCAGGCATATAATCTTCACAGAAACAAGAAGTTGAGCCTAATTATACAAATTAAATGTTCTTACAACTTGACATTATCCACAGAGCACAGCTAGCTGCCTTGTAACTTACTTGAACTTCAATATTTAAAGTTTACAGTACAATATTTACCTGACAATATTTAAATTTAATTAGTCGGTAAGTACCAAAAGTTATATTTCACTTGATTGAGTATCTGATATATTATTATGTATTATTTGATATATCTCTGTGTTTATGTGTTTTCCTCTTACTGTCTGTGTCCCTCTCTGTGTATGTCTGTCTCATTATTTCTATTTACTTTCTGGTTTTTCCTCCAGCACATTGCAACACCATCCACCCACTACTGTGATCTTTTTTGCATCACGTCCACAAATCAGATATTTTATATCAGTGAGAGAGGAGGAGGGATGCCATGATCCCATGGAGCGCTTCGACATGTGCTGCAAAGATGCACGTGCATCTATGCGTCAGTGAGACCAAGGAGCTGTGGTCATGGATTCCCAACACAGTAAGACACCAATGACACCTGACACCTGCTCCTGGGGATGCACAAATGTAAGCAACAACTAGTCTTAAGGTATTGTGCAAGTGAGAGGAGAATAAAGTTTTTCTTCTTTAACTTTTGCCTCTTAGGTCGTGTTTGTTCAACACAATACCTCTAGTCTGCTGTGCTTGATGTGATGTCTGTTATGTTTTCAGAGATCTGCTTAGGATGCAGAGTGCAAGTGAGTGAGGCTGCTCTGAGTCCACAGCACAGAGGGGAGGATGAGAACTAAAGTAAACTCCATCTTAGAAAAAAACCTCCTGCCCACTGTGGTAACCTGGTGCAGCTATGGATTACCATCAAACTTCACTTTTATTCTCCTCAAGGTGCAAAATGGAGTGCTTTCAATATTCTTATGTGTTGTCAGATTGTGCACTTCCTGTGCAGACAGTCTCAATCTTAGAGCGAAGCTGCAGAGCATCTGCAGTGCATTCATAAACAAGTATGGATTCAAATTCAAATTTATTTGTATAGCACCATCTCATACAAAATGAGTTCAAGGTGCTTTACATAAAAAGAGAAAAAAAAACAGCCAAATATGTGCTTATACACAGAAAAAATACACACATACATGCATGCATACATACACATCGCTACATTGCACATCTACATGCATGTAGTAGTAAACCTTTACTAGACATTTATGTACATTATTTATGTAGATAGGTGCACATTTTTTAACATCCTGTACATCCAGGGGACTGTTTTCAAACACTGTTATGTATTTCATTTGTATTAATATTAGATAGCCTATAGAATAAAATTCAACAGTTTCTAAGAATGCATATAGGTTAGTTCTCATTTGTCTGTCTTAATAAGTTCTCTGACACTGACCTTGCCACTGCTGTAGTCCATCTTGTCACTATTATTCATTCACTGAAGGTGCCAGGTGCTCTCTTATAAGTTAACTACATTTCTTCTTTGTCCTTTTCAATTTCTGATTCTGATCTCTGGCACAGTTTCCTGAGGAAAGATAAAAAGAGGTTACCTAATATAATTCCTTTGTCCCCCTTTCATTCTGATATGATAGCTCTTTGGCCACATGAAATGCTCTCAAATGCATTCACCTGTTCATCCTCAAGTTTATGACTTTAATAAGCATATCAGGAGTCACTACTATGTAAATCTAAACAAAAAATATGATTTATTTCTCTACCAAATTCATCACACACTATATGACCAAGTATCTATGAGCCAGCGTGTGCAGATGTCTCTTCAATAAAACTGAAAGAGGGAGGAGGACTGCACCATGAGAGGAATACAAAAGATGAGGACAACCGGAAGTCCTGCTACCCCGAGTTCAACCTGAGAGAGGCAGGAGAGTGCTGGAGATTCCTCCTCTGAACCAGCTTCATGGACACTGCCTGAGGAAAGCACAGGCTGTGAGGTTACTAAAGGACATCTCAGTTGTTTAGTCATACAACTGCAATCCAGGCATTGATTCTAGTAATTTCCTCAGGTTTCTTTAAAAAAAAAAAAAAAAAAAAAAATCATAAAACAATGATGACTGTCGCCTGTAATTAAGCAAACACATAATGCTAAATGGCATTGGGCCTATGATGTAATACAGTTCAGTGACAGAGTTAATTTTTTTTATTTAAGTACTTACCTTAAGTCCCTACCCTGCTCATGTACTGCATATACTTATATGTAATAAATACATACTACATACTACTACTACGTACATAGTGCATACATTAACACTGTGCACCACATGTGCATGACGCACATCTGTCTCCACAGTGAAGATGATATCAACACTTTGAACAAGTCACACACTAGTCTGACCGTGATTCATCACACCAAGGTCTTCTCAGTAAGCAGCACAGAAACAAGCGGAAAGTAGATTTAAAGCTTCCTTTCAGTCCTCCTCATTACCCTCACTGTAGCTTCCTACTGTGGGGCTGTTTGTTCAACTAGTGGATCCATCTTATCTTTGATTATCACTTAAATAAAACAACTTTTATTGAGCTAGATTGGTATTTGATGATTATTGTATCATTGTAGACAGCATTTCTTGGTTTTGTTTACCTATTAAAATTTGTCAGTTAATGTAAAATTGAATTAACCTGGTTAATTTGCCTGCCCTAATTCCATTGGTAACAAACTGTAAATCTCTTTCCCTGCATAGAGTATAAACAAAGCTGGTTTTAACTTGAGAGGGAGGAAACAATGAGGGGGCGAGAGTGTGTGATGGTGGCGAGTGCTATAGGCTGCTCCATCTTTGTGCGGGGGTGTGTGACAGTTTTTGTTGGTTGGGCAGCAGTTGGGAGCCCATTTTTAGCCCTGGAGCCTCGTGCTTCAGACCTGCCCATTCCACAGCCTACACCCGGGGTTGAGGTGGGAGTGGACGGTGTGTCATTGGTTACTCATACTACAGTTTGTAGTGGTGGATCAATACTCAAGTAGAAACATGACTTCTGGTTGTATCTTTTGTCTTATTTTGTAAATCGTGGTGTGCCCCCCCCCACACACACACACATTTCATCTTCTTCAGTGGTGATATCATAGGTGGCTGGTGGCAGCGGTAATGTTTGGATTAATAATAGCAGTATAGGTATTGAACTGTCTGGTGATTTGGCACATTGTTAGGTACTGAATATTGCTTATCGGTGCCACCTAGTAAAGCATCAGAGATACGCAGACTGAAGTAATTAACTTGTGTGCTACAGAGGCAGTGGCATCACAGCCTCATAAAAAGGGGGAGATCAAGGCACAGGGGAACATTTAAATGCTCCCAGCAAACTGTGTAGCAGGCTGAAAGAAAGTAGTTTGTTTTAAAAAACTGTCCATTAAAAAGTTTCAACCAAAGAAACAAACAGTACACTTTACAGATCAATGAGCACATTTTTATTTGTATTTTTCTGGAATTGCCATTTGACATTTGTCTAATTGTCACACTGCGTAGGTCTTCCTGTTCTCAAAAACCTCAAGAAAACCATATTCAGGACTTTTTGCGGCTGGCACTGTCTGGTAGAATTGATAACTCAATTTTACAAAAAGAAAAAAACAAATGTCTTACAACCTCAGGAAATCACAGCCCCGTGCAATTGGTTCATTCAGCAGCTGTTCTGAAAGATGTGATCACATATCCCCCCCCCCAGATAGAGTTTGTTCAGTTGTTACAAGGTTGTAGATGTTCAAATTCCCACTTTTCTAGTTAATCATGAAAGATCATTTTTGACCTGGGAAAAAAATAGATGACAAAACAATTTCACCACAAGGTCCATGAGTTGTTTTAAGCTTTTGATCATGATATAAAAGCATGTGATGAACAGCTACTAAACTGACTTAGTGGTGACATTGTTTTGTCAAATATACAGTATTTAATGCAAGAAAAAGGACCTTTCTATCTTAAGTACCGTTTCTTTTAAAATTAGTTAGCACGCAGAATGTGAACACATACTGTAGTTGGTTGGTTGAAAGTTCACGTTGCATCCTGTTTATTGATAGTAAAGCTTTAAAGAGCATACTTCACATATGAGCTAGGCAGTAGGTATACATAAGTTTAACAGGTTGAAAACTGACTGATTTAGACATGCACGAACACATAAATTAAAGCAATGTGGGTATTAGCGACTTTGATTTCATACTGCTTCCCTTTCATGACATAATGGCAAATTTCATTTTCATGCATATTTTGAGGTGTTTCACAGCATTATGACTGTGTTCTCACTGAGAACATTTTGCCAACTTTGGGGATTAAGAACAATACAGCGGGATCCCTGCATTTGTTCTCTGTTTGTATTCATGTCTTCAAATATACTGTGTCAGGACATGGGAGTCAGAGTGTGCCAGGAGGCATGCTCGATATGGGGACAGATGGCTTACAACTCCTCCAAGACATCTGCTTACTGTGGGTTACACCATCCGTGCCTGATGCTAAGCAAAACGGGTGATGGACAACCCTTCACATTCATCTCTGCCTGTTTTGAAGGGCGGTTGCCTCTCAGTTAACCTCACAGCAATGTTCGATACTTTTTATTAATATGATGAATATAACTGATAATAGTCCAATCACTCTCTTTAACGTTTAGGTATGGCAGGATGTCTTGATGTATTTAAACCATATGTTTCCACAAACAAACAGTAGGACTCAGACAAGCATGAAATCCTTGTTTAAGCTTGAGTAAACAAATGTGTTTCAGTTCACATGAGTGCCGGCAGCTATAAATTCACAACTTATTCATTTTCAGTCATGTGTATCAATTGATTCTCTGAGATATTTTCATGTTGACTCTGTTGTTTCTTGCAACAGATTTGTTAATAGATGCTCAGGACAGTTCTGTTGGAAAAAGTTGAGCAAAGTTAGAATTTAAAGCTGAACTTGGCAATATATTTTTATTAATAATGCATCACGCATCCATGTGTAAAGTGAAGTGAGTCACCTGTAGTGAGGATACTACAGAGAGTTATTACCCGACTGCAGTTCCCCTGGTCACCCTCAGCTTTTCAGACATTAGACGGGGCAGCTACAGCTCAGGGGAAGAAGCTGTTCTTCAGTCTGTTAGCTCAGGCCTCTTCCCTGATGGCAAGGAGACAAACACGCTGTGACCTGAGTGGGTCTGGTCCTTACTGATGTTACTAGTTTTCCTGTGTAGATGGGTAATATTACACTGTGTCCAGGTTTGGGGAGCACAGTTCCCACCCAGTCCTTCCGGTTCTCAGCAGCACAGCTGGCATATGACACCGTGGCACAGTGGCTAATCCTATGTTGTTGAGTTTGTCTCCCAGTTTATGGAGGATTGTATAGTATTGAAAGCAGAGCTAAAGTCATTGAATAGCTTCCTGAAATGTGTTTGAATGCTCCAGATGGGACAATAGTGTATGATCCTCCCCAGATCTGTTTCCTCTATAAGCAAACTGGTGGCTGTCCAGATCAGTGGGTGTGATGGCCTTGATGTGAGATAGTACAAGCTTCTCAAACCACTTAAGAAGAGTGTTCTTGTACTTGTGCTTAGCTTCTCTAATGCCCTTCTTCAGTTCTCTCCAGACATTCCTGTAGACATGGCATGTCACCTGTCCTTAAAGCAGTATATCAACCCCTGAGCAGAGACCGTACATTTCTGTCCAACCACGGTTTTTGGTTCGGTGATTAGGACTGTCTCAGGACAGAAGTCTATCTAGGCCAAGACAGATGAGGTGTATTCCTATAAGTCTGTCCCCTGTGTGAGTTGTGATTATTTTGTCACATGCTGTTTCCAAGGTCAAGTGTGGCAAGCTCAAGTAATCACCAAACTAAAATAACAATTACGATCAACAAGAAAGGTTCCTATAGGGCACACTGGTAGATGGAGTCTAAGGATACTGCCAAAACTACAAACAGTAATCATATTCAGTATTTTACACATTTTTATGGCTTATGGTCAAAATCCTGAACACATTTATTATTTACTAGAATTCTACTCCAAGACAAGGAAAATGTTCATCAATAGTAGCTGGTTTGCGCTTCCAGTAAATGTTGCTGTTGGGTTGTGCACTGGGTTGTCTAATGTTGAAAGCTCTGCTGAAAGAATATCAAGAATGGCAAATACAGAAATTAATGCCACCATATAATGTCATTATATAATGGCATTTGGGAAAGACAAATGACTCAATGCAATAAAGCTCAGTTATTTATTTACTTGAGCTTGACAACGGATTGTAATTGCAATTTCCTAGAACCCATACTGAAATAAACACTTTTCTTGAAAACCTTGTGTCCCAAGAATGTAAACTGACAGCTTGTTGTGAGGACAGCTCCTGACTAATTTAGACTTGTAGTCCCCACTCAGCTTGGCTGATTTAAATTCTCATTCCAATAACTCTATGTCAGAGTTGTAGTCTGAAGCCAGCCATTATGACAACAAACAGTGCAGAATAAAACAGAGATTCTATGTTGGCTCATTGGTTTTATGGCCCTCAACTTTACTTTTCAGTCTTAGGTATGCTACTTGTTAGCAACTAACTCATAGTGGAGCAATAAGCTACTAAAGAGCCAGATCTTTCTCTCGGGAGTTGGTGAAGACCAAAACAGAGCTAAAAAGAGGGAAAATTGGACTTATATCCATCAGTTTGCTAACATACTTGCATCTTCATAAGCTAATTGCATAGTATCAATGTTGTGTTTACAGCTTGTTCTGCTGCCCCCAAGTGGCTAAAACAATCAATTCAAGCTAAACGATTTGTCTTACTGTAATGCATGTTTGGATTGAATAACAAGCGCCATATGAGAAAAATAACAAACAAAAACGCCATTAGGAACATGTTAACACTTACATATTACATAAAGAAACATCCAAAGAAATCAAAGAAGTAATTTGAGTTCTCAACATGCTGTTTAATGTCAATTTACTGCAACTATAAACTGCTGCAAATACTTGCCATCTGCTTGTTTTTCTAGATTTGTGCTGAAATGGCCAGTCGGCAAAAAATAGCTCTTAAATTATGGGCACCACTTTGTATTTCAATTTTCAGAGCACAATCAATTATGTTACATTTATCTTGCCTGAGATTGTTTGATGCTAAATGAAAACAAGTACAGATGCCAGTCAGGCTAGTGCTTCTATAAGTGGCTCAATCAATCTGTTTTTCAAAGTAAAATAAGTAAAATTGTGGTGTATATACAGACTATTTTCTTCAAAGAAGAGGTCACTTTGATGAGAGGCAATTGGATGTCATGAATTTGAAAGCCCTCTCCCATAAAACCTGGTTTGGTAAATGAACTCTATTTTTTGCTCTGTTGGAGCTATGTGAGCACCAATGATTGTCTTCATCATGCAAGATCCATCTATCTCATCCAAGAATAGAGTTTTAATGAGATACAATTTATTCGCAGATCCAAAAACATATGTACATGTACTGTGCAAGCATGCTTTGGTTCCCATTGAAAGCTGCAAAACACTAATGATTTCTCCCAGAAATCTGCTCCACGCCAGTGGATTTGGACTGAATCCAACAATTATTACATATGTTACAGTAAACAATTTTTCTGTGATGCTTTGGGCATCATGTCGAGAAACAAAGTGTAATTTGATGGTGGATCTGTAGAGGAGCAGCTGTCAGTGTGAGTCACAGAGACTTCCATGTGCTGCTGGACCATTAGGTACACATCAAATGAGAGAAGCCTAAAGGAATTGTTCAGAAGAAAAGGCCGAACAATCAACTGAGCAACCTCCTTTTTTGGGAGGAAGCTGAGTCGTTGTGTAATGATGACACTGCAAGAAATACTTCAACTTCGTCCTCTTCTGTGAGACACAGAGAGAGAGAGAGAGAGAGAGTGGGATCTGCAGAGCTGTCATGTAACGCGCTCTTCAGTACATCCTTTAATTTGAATTTGAATAAGTGTTTCTTGGATCTCAGCAGTCGCTTACTTCAAAGCAGCATTCTTGATCAACAGCGCTCCAAACCCTTCTGAGACTGTACTTTGGAGATAACCAGCAGAGAGGCTACAGTAAAAAATACTTTCTCTGTTACACTGCTGTCCAAGATTATAGATCCCTATTGCTTTTCATCCAGAGATGTCAGTAAAAATATGTTTTATCACCATTGTCATAACCCAAGTGTATTATCCAGTACAAATGAGCTAATCACATGACACTGCTTCAGCGAGAGGGTGTGCTCTCTTTGGTTCTGATAGACTTTTAAAAGTACAAAAATTCTGGTATTATAGGAGTAAGACATTTACAGCACCACTGGAGCACTCTAACAGCAGTTATTACCCTTTCACAAGAATACATGCTGTAGGCTACACATTGTCTATTGTAAGTCAATGGGGCGAGGAGATACAAAGGGCTGGAGAGCTTGCCAGTAAACGTCGATACTTGCTCACAGTCAGTATTGGATTTGCTGTCAGATATCGAACACCAACATTTTTCTTTGCCGGCTTTTAAAAAAAATGCTTGCAGAGAAAAGGTGCAGAGATTACAGAGCTCAAGCTTTGGTTCAATTTACTTTTAAGTTCTCTTTCTCTCTTCCCAATTTTTTTTTTTTTTTAATTAACCCAGCTGGCATTTACATGGTATTATTCCCATCCAATTTATTTCCTAATGTTTTGCTTCTTTTTTTGGTTAAAAAAATTATTTGTTTTATTTAATATATTTATTCTCAATTTAATGACACTTCCAATTAAATTATTTGTTATTATTTGCTCATGCTTGGCCCAAATAAGATAAAACATGAAACATTTCTCTATTTGGTTTAATAATTTTTCATGGTCATTTCTGTATACAAACTAGGTGCAAATCTCTTTTATGTGGCAAAGAAAGGGGTTATCACTTCAACACTCTTCTACATATTAAGTTTTAATAAGGTCAAAAGAAGAGAAAAATATTTAAAGCAACAAAAAATTATTATTATAAACACAACAGTGAGGACCCAAAACTATGAGGAAGTAAAGCCAGTGTCAAGGTTAAACACTTGTCTTTCTGCATTATTTGGTTAATGATGACCTGGACCTTTAATCAACGTGTAATAATGGATTGCATAATAAAATACCTTGCGGACAAAGAAGAGACAGCAGGGCACATTTTATAGTTGCAATTTATTTGCATTAAAACAGGCATGTAGTTAACAGACACAGTCGTTTGCAGCTAGAAATTTCCTTGAATTTTCTCTCCGGCTCTTTTGTCTCTTTTATTTCCTGTGAGAGCCGATTAACCTGTCGGAAGTGGAAAAACCGCTGCTAATACAAGTCCTTGAGAACTCACCCCACCTGCCTACAGAATGATTCTCTGTCGCCATGACAACCTAATCAGCTGAGAGAGAGTGACAGAAACAGGGAGAGTTCCAGACAGAAAGAGAAAAGGAACGAGATGGTGTTTTTATTTTTTTTTTGGGAGGGGGGGTGTTGAGAAAAGCACAGTCATGGGTCTCTCCCTACATGCTCTTACCTCATTTCTCATTGATTCAGACTGTGACAATAATGCATCAGTGTGTGTGTTATGAAATCAACACCTCCTTCTAGGCCATTTTATCGGATGATAATGAGAGTATGGATGTACAGTATGGATATTTTTTGTTACGGTCAGATGAGTTATTAGCAGGACACTGGATTAAACTAAACAAAATGTTTTCTGCCTTTTTATTTATTATTGTTTTAATAATCTGATTCATATAGAAGTTAAACCTGTGAAAATTGATTTTTTTTTTTGGCCCCTTCAGTGAGTTGAAAACACTGACACTGACATATGATCATCATATAAAGTTGTTATGTTTTGTGATATCAACCTGAAATGGACATTTACATTAATTTGGACTTTCTATAAGTCCTAAATGACCTGGCTCTGAGTTCATCAGCTGGTTGCTAACTTTGTCAGTCTGCTGTTTGTTTCTAAGCAGGCGGCACACAGAGGGTTAATCAGAACTTTTTTTTTCTTTTTGCTGAAAACAGCAGTGGAACCAAGTGTGAACCAAAAGTAAAATCAAAACAACAACCTGAAAGACACTAGAATTCTCCATAGAGGACTTCACCAAAAGACCTGTGGACGTTCTATTACATGTCCTAAGATGTACACTTAGTTGCTCCTACACTGGCAGCATGACCAAAGTTTTTTTTTGACACTATCAAAAATATTCCTGTAAGCCACATTTTATGTAATTTGACTACATCAAAACCATATATTACACTCTTCTCATTACCCTTGAGTGTGTTTAGAGACCTCAACTTTCATGCCTGCGAGACATTACATTCCCTCCTCATCGCTCCTTTATTCAGCTGATGTCTGTGTATAACGCATCGCAGAGAATGACCTCGCTGCTAGTATGCTGCCGCCTCATCCTTGATGAGCTCTTTGTTTTGATCCCCCGACACCAAATTCACATCATTCTCGCTACATAGTTTTCTCTCTCTGCGTGTGTCTCTCCCTTCTCCTCTGCAGCAGCTCCCTATTTCTCTTATCTCTGCTTTTCTATCATTCTTGCACAAATTCAACATATTGTCTGCCACTGGCTCGCCCACCACTTCCGCTCGCTCCCGGTTACTCTCCCTCCCTCCCTCCCTCCCTCCCTGCATATCTCTCTTTTCACTTTGGCTCTCGTCTCACAGCCAGGTTCACGTCAGCATAATGTGAGGCTGTTATGTTTCTGCCCACAACTGTTTCTTTCTGCTTGTCCATTTCTCTCTTGAATTGGCCTCCCTATCACTTTTCCCTCTCTGTGGCTTTTATCTTCAATCTCTTTGACGGTCTCTTTGACATCTGGAAAATTCTTGCCTGAGAAACCTTCTGCCCTCACGCCAGAGCGACTATAAAGCTGGATTCAGGTCATCAGCAACGATTGCTTTCAGACTGACTGACACAGATAGAAAAACAACAAATCATCATGTTTCATTATGTGCTGCTAATGTGCAATGAATTATGTGAATTTACTTTCAAATTAAACTGACCTTTAATCCTGATGGGGTATCTTTTATGTGAAGAGTGAAAACAGGATTTATTCAAACACCATAAGATGAAATATAATCTGCGGGAAACAAATCATGCAGATAAACATGGAGCATCATCTGTAACATGAATCTAAGGTTTCTGAAACAACTTTCAAGCTACTTTAAAGTTCCTTTTTGGGCTTTCTGGCGACCACAGCAGGGTCAGATGTGTTCAACAAGCAAACACACGGCATGGATTTTGTGAAAGAAAATTAGTCATTTTGGATTTAAAGAAAAGGAATTCTATGATGTGACTTTGGGAGTGAGAAACTAGTGGCCATCTGAGGAACAGCAGCTTTAGATGCCTCCACACTGGAATCATCACAGCATGGCAGTGGCTGCTTGCTCTGTACTAATTTAAACTAAACTAAGTTTATTCAACCAGGCCAGCAAAAATGAATGGTCTATATTTATGAGTTCATACATGTGCCATTTACACAACAAGCCATTTTCACACAACACTGCCACACCACTTTACTGTAATTCATTGTCAGCGTTTTTATCTGAGTTATTCTTTTTCTCTCTTTCTTTTTTTTGGTTTATCAGTCATCTGTGAGGCACTTTCAACTGCACTAACCTGTATTAGCAGTGTTATACAAATAATGATTGATTGATTGATTGATTGATTGATTGATTGATTGATTGATTGATTGATTGATTGATTGATTGAAAACAGGAAGGGGACTGATCTTCAGCCGGGCTGTGTCGGGGCTGTGTGTTTGCAGAGGTTTTATCTGGTTTTCTTCACTCACACATTCATAAAACATAACAGTTATTATAGTATCATAATAATAATATAATGTAAGACCTACAAATACAAATACTACCTTGGTAAAGTTGTGATGCTGATGTTTTGTTGTGAATGCGTCACAGTTTGATGTTGTGTTGCATAATCCTGCAAAGTGTCCCTTCTGCCCACCCATCTCCATTTCTACTAATTGTACGCAGGGCACAAATATTGCTTATGGCTGGGACTATTGGGTGCATCTTTCAACAGAGCTGAGAATAGTGCCAGAGAAATATCAGAGCTCAGTCAACACTATTTTGTAACTGTCTCAACAAAAATTTACATTATCACCATTATGTGAATATCAAAATAAGAAGAAAAAAAAAAAACCTACCATACCTCAAGTGGACCTGTAGTAGGTTACAACATGTGTCCCCTATGTTTTCCATCCCCACCAGTCTTTGTTGCTTTTCATTCAGATACATCTGCCTGTGTGGCCACTCCCCTGTATCTGTCTCTGCTATTTTTGGAAGTGTCATATTTTGATGTCCTAATGGATCTCAACAAGGTGTGTATTTACACAGTTGTGCCTCCCAAACCACTTCCCCGTGCTGCCAAATGGGGAGAAGAAAGATGTGAGCTCACATGAGCTGAATGGGTATAATGGAGCTACTTGTTGGCTTGTTTTAGCTGTGAATAGCTGGAGTACAGTATGAACAGGATGAAATGTTGGAGACAGGGGTGAATGAATGACACCATATTCCTTTTTTTATTTATAGTGTTATGCTTTACATTCTCTATGACTAAAAGGGGCTAAATTTTCTATTTTGAGAAAGCATCTGAAGATGAATCAGGTCTGAGTACCACCTCCTGATTGTTGTACTGTACATGTCTTCTTTTGCTGCTCCCCATTTTCTCTTCAAGAACAAACCCACATTCTGTCTCTGTGAGTGTTCACGAGTGGAAAACTGAGCACGGCTGACGTCAGTAAGATTTGCACCTCTATTTCTGTTCAGCTAGCCAAACAACTAATTACTATGTGATTCAAATAATGTGCTCTTTTACATTTTTTCATGGAGCGGGATAATTTTAGTGTCTCGTTGCTCCACTACCAAAGTATGGTACAAATCATAACCCAATGCCATTGGCTAGAAATATACAGTACAGGTGTGAAAAAATCATTGATGAGCTCACCTGCTGGTGTGGCTGATATTCTTGTGAAGCGCTGTGAGTGTGACACTGCAACAGTTCCCCTGCTGTTAGCCGATCTCAGAGGTGGGTGTGTGTGGTTCTGGTGTAGATTTGTTCCTGTCTGAGGTGAGGGGTGATGGTCGGGATATGGTCAGTGCACACATGTATCTTATACAACATTAACAATTTCTGCTTGAACTAGATTATAGTGTGCTGTAAAACATAAACCAGCATGTTTTTAAACTGTGTGTAAGTACAAGGAAGAAAAATATGTATGCATAAGAAGTGGTTTGCAGGGTCTCAAAACATAATCTTACACTTTCTTCAGAAAACAGAATGTTATTTGCAAAGACAGTTTGCCTATACTCTCGATTTAAATGAAAATGGGTCCGTCTGTGTCTGTGCGTGCGTGTGCAGTTATTTCCGATTTTCTGTCGGCTTGTTGACATCCGCATTCTTGGTCATACCCCCCCCCCATGAAAGGAAGGAGGAAACTGCTAAAACTAGAAGAGTTATAACTGCACTGTGGAGCAATTACAATGGTTGGGATAATATTTAACACCCACAGCTCATTCACTCATATAATATTTTTTGCACCACTTGGTCTGAACATGGGCCATAATTTTAAAATAACTTGTAAAACGAGACTTCTTCACTTTCAGCCACATAGTGCAGTTTCATTAGTGGTTATTTAAGACTTTTAATGATAAAACAATGTTGTTCTTGAATGAAATGATTAGCTTGTGATCACTATGTTGTTGGTAAGAACATAAGTATTAATATAGGTACATCTGCTCAAAAACACGTCAGTCATCTTGTTTATTAATGACTTTTTATCCTCAGACCTACAGTGTAAAATTCACGTGAACTGACGAGTGAAATGTTGTTAATAACAAGAGTACGAGTGATTGATGTGTGCAGGAAGTTTTGCTTGTTTAAAAAGAATGAATGAAGTGACAGAATATTACTATTTCATCTGTTTTTCATTCTGGAATACCTTCACTCATGCCTGTGATTTTAAAATTGGGTCCCATATTAATTTGACTGAGAATTTGGAGTGTGTGTGCATGTGTGTGCGCGTGTGTCGCAGAGAGTGCATTTATGAAACAGAATACCAAGCAAAATATTCCAACAGGAGGAAAAAGGCTATTTCATTGCAATTTTGATTTACATAGCAATTTACTCCATTTTTGCTTGATCAGACAGGGAAGAATAGTAAAATCACTGCAATAAGTGGAGGTAAAAAGAAAAAAAGGAAGGTTTATTGAATCCAAAACACTACACATACACACACACACACACACCCAACTGATTAATCCCAAAGCTGCCTTTTTAGAAGATTATGAAACACGAGAAAAAAAAGTGAAAGTGCAGTTAAAAGTGCAACCAAAGCTTAAAGGCATTTCAGAAAATTGAATGCTCATTGATTAGAGTTTTTTTTGTAGTAGTAGTAGTTTGTGTAGTAACTGTAATATCACAGCACATAAAGTGAATACAGTTTTTTACACCAACAGCCTTGCTGACAAACAATTGACTCAGTGTAGAGTTCCAGTTTGAGAGTGACATTTCAAGTCATGATGATTTCCAACTCTGATTTTGTATTTGTTTTATTTTTCTCCTTCCTTTTGCAGAACAACGTGCTATTTAGTTCAAGATGCATTAATTTCTTTTGTTGCCACCAGAAAGAAGTGACAAGTGAGTCTGACAGCAAATAAAGTCAAACAGGTTGCGTAAACACTGCCAGCGCAACATGCTGCTGAAGTGATACTGCATGATAACGTCTCGACTGAGACTGACAGCCTGCTTATTCAAATGTCAAAGATCTTTTTGTCTTTGTCAAACACCCACATGTAGAAAAACCTGACAGTCTGACTAAGTCCACCTTTGACAAGATGAAGCTGTTTCTAAGGATGACTAATCAGCTGATAAATAAGCTGATGTTTTGACCTTCGTGGTGCATTGTAATCTGAAGGCTCCCTTTTTCTGTGTATCAGAAGATAGTGCCACTGTACTGTACAGTTTTTTTTGTTGTTGTTGTTGCATGTGTGCGTGCAGGATTTTTTTTTTTCTTCATCTTTCTAGAAGATTTAAACTTTTTAACAAAGTTTTACTTTTTCCCCCACGAACATGGCATATTCATCTGATAAATAGAGCCACAGCTATTCTATTCAGACCCGGCGGCGTAGTCAGTCAGTCAGGATTTTTCACATATGATCCATCTGAACTTTTACAGATGGGGAGCGTACAGATGGGGAGCTTGAGAGCTGCAAAGAGTTACTCACTGGGAGCAGATTGGGTTTGAGGGTGGATTGTGTTTATATGTGTGTGTGTGTGTGTGTGTGTGTGTGGGGGAGGGACATGCTTGGCTGCACACATGCATGTTCACATATGAGAGGCTTTTAAGTCATACACGCTCTCGAACACCCTATCATACCCTCACGCATACGACCCCACGCACACACGCTACATTAATGTAAAAGCACAGCTGCTCGATTGTCTGCTCGCAACAGTTTGGCATTTAAATCAAGCTACAGTGACTTTCAGTGGAATCACTTAAAATTAAAAGAGTTTTGTTAGAACAGAAACAATATTGCCGTGCATTTTCATTTAAGAATGTAAGACAACCAGCTGGTAAGGTTATCCTGGGGGAATGTCTGTGTAGTGTGTGTGTGGGAGAGTATATATGTGTGAGATTAACATGGCGTGATAGCAAGAACGAGTATGATCAAATGCAAAGCTGCTACAGCACATTCACAGACATCACTGTGGGGAATAATGCTGCCCAGCTGATCAATAGATCATTTATTTGTATGTGGTGGCGCCTTGATATGCTTAAAAATGCAAAGCGTGTTGCACATGTCTCTTGTACATAGGCAGTCATTCTCTAAAAGAAGATAAAGGATGAAGTGCCTGAGCCCTTCGCTGCCATAAGTTGAATTATTGAGAGAAAATGAGAATGACAAACACTTTTTATTGTGGCACCTTCAATCTTTGGTATTTGGTGCTTACAAAAGTACGCCTCACCTTGACGACACATTCTGCTCTACTTGGTTGAATGTCATCTCTAATTGTCACCTTCACATCTGCAGCCTCAAATGTCGGTCTTACAGACCCAGATGGCTTTAGGACACCTAATATCCCCATCAGCTCCCCAAGTGTACTGACAAACACAGCAAAAAGGACAACACTGCTTGAGCATATATAGATATGCAGCCAATTCTCTGTCGACACAAGTAGCCTTGACCTCACCACAACACTCAACCCTGCACAGCTTTCCAAAACTCTGCATTGGCAGACTGCAGTTTTTGTTGGCATCGCTGTTTTCGGGGAGGTGACATTTTAGAAGCTGCATTGTTAACATTTCACAGTGTCAGCTACATCTAGTTCCTTCCTATGTTTTAGAGGCCATGACAATGGGGAAATCTACCATATCCCACTCACTTAGTGATTCATGCAGATTTATGCATATTTATGAGGGAGTAATCCCATTATATGTGACAGTATTGCTCTGCTGAGGACTATTTTGAATGTATCACAACAAGAAAAAGCTGCTTTTCTCCAAAATATGCAACCTTTATTTGTGAGTAGAGCAAAAACAGCCAAATGTATCAGGCTGGAAAATGACACTTGGCAGATTCATGAGGCATTATGTTAAATGGTAGTAGATTACAAAACAAACTGTGGCATTGTTGGATAATGATTTCGTTCTCAACTGAATTACAACTCCACAGTGATGACTAGAACTAGGGCACAGCGAACATTTGATCGAAATCACTGAAAGAGAGGAAAAGTGAAAATACTTGTTAACTGCCCAGCAGCAGTTTCCTGTGCATCCCACAGTACCATGGGTATACAGTATCTGATAAACCCAAATCTTTGATACTGTGAATCATTCAAACACATTTCTATGTTTATAAAACTGATTAGCTTCCACTAACTGGCATTTCAGGATACAACTAGAATTACTGCCTTGCAGTTGTATGCCTCCGTCAACCAGCCAAGTTGCAGGAAATATGGTCACAGTCTCCCCTTCCTGAGTTACAGCATTAGATAATGGCCAGTGTTTTTGCAGAACATAATGATGTATCACTTAATTTTATCCTTATAGACTTTTGAGTTAAATTGTGTCATGATTAGTGGATGAATTTGTGAATTATGGCCAAAAACGTGTTTTGTGAGGTCACAGTGTGCCAGATGTAATGAATTTCCCCCTGGGCATTCCTGATATATTGCATTCACAAGAAATTGAGATCACCATGACATTGAACTTTGACCTTTGACCACCAAAATCTAATCAGTTCATCCTTGAGTCCTAGTGAATGTTTGTGCCAAAATTTGAAGAATTTCCATCAAGGCGTTACTGAGATATCGTCAGACCTCAGGCCTCATTCACCAACCATTCTTAAGAAGACATTTCTTCTTAAAACTCACTTACGCTTTATACGAAGATTTTGACATTCACCACTGTTTTCTTATTGGGATTTGTTCTTAGGTAAGAACAGCATCTACGCACACTCAAGAGTACTCTTACACACATTTGAGTGCTGACATGTTTGAGCAAAATAAGTGATTATTGTGTTTTCTTTGGTTCTACAGTTATATAATATTATATTATTTAAATTTCAATAATATTTGTGTCATTTATAATACTTTTTTTAAAAATAACTTTGGTTATTTTACAAAGCTTTATGGTCTTTCAAAATAAATGAACGCTACATTAACACTTAACTGCTCGTTTGCAACTCACTTCCTGCAGCAGTACCTCCACTTCAGAACTACTGAAGTTCCTTTTGTGTTTTGATTCTGGTGTTCTGTCTTTAGATGTTCGTTTTGGCATTTTCTCAACTTTCTGACGTAGAGTTTTCTTAAGAACTTTCTTAAGAACAACTTAAGAAAGAATTCAAGAAAATACTTTAGAAGATATTGGTGAATGAGTCCCAACATGCCTCCAGCTCCGGCTGTCGCCGGTGCAGAGCCATAAAAGCTGATAAAGTAAATGTGATTGTAGGTGTTAAACACAGGCCACCATTGCTTAAACTGACATAACAGACAGGATGGGTTGGGGTTGTGTAGAAGGAGAAAGTGCGGCTGATTTTGCAACTTTTCTTTCTGATCATTGCTACAGATCATGCATTACTTAATGGTCCTTTAACAAAACAAGTGTGACAGCTGTGTTGAGTTGTCTGGCTGTATGCCTGTGTCACGTAATTGTGCAGTTAAAGAACAATTAGGCTGAAAGAGAAATGTGTATTATATATTTGAACAGCTGTAGTCGAAGGTCAGTCATTTGTCAGTTCATTCCAAAAAGACCCAAATAGACCTCAACAGCCTTTTGCTGTTGAGGTCTGCTGTTGCCGCTCATAGGATGAATACCCAGCAGTAATACGTTTTTCAAGTTGAGACAAACATAGCAGATGCAGCGAGATCTGCCAGCACAAGTAGTGTTTGTACAAGATGTCTTTGTTCAAGTTTTGTTGTTTGTGGTTGGTCCAAAAGAGACTGTCAGCATAACGGTTAACAGTCTGTCTCAGTCCAACAGTAGCTCAACAAAGTTCATCCCAACACCACTACACATGAGCTCTTAATACACAACTGATAAGCCACAGCCACAACCGGCCAGCCAAAATAAAAGAAGGAAACTGATAGTGTGAGCCAGAAGCTGTTTGTTACTGTTTCAACAAGTGAGGACGGCCAATTATGTATACAATAAACTTTATGCGATCTGTAAAATATAGATAAATGATTTACTAACATTAAAAGTGAACAAATTCTAAATATAATTCATTGCAAAGTGTCTTTTACCTGCAATAGTTAGAAAGAAACTGATATAAATTGAATTTGAACATGACTCCATTAAAGAATGAGTTTCACTTGTCTTTTTCATTCCCAGTGGATTATGCATATTGCCTAGACGCATGCCAGCACTTGCTATGACGCACATAATCTCCATAGAGCAGTGGGGCGGTTGGCAAGTGGAGGGTTCCCAGGCTGTAAGTGGTAGGCTGATTTTTTTAAATTAGACACAAGCTATTTCCAGTTACCAACACAGACAATGTGCGTATGTGTGAAGAATTAAGGGAAATGATGTAAAAATGTGGGCTATCATATTATGTGCTGTTCTTGGTTGGAGCCAATATCTTGTTGGCTGGTATTTGAAAGAGACACTAGATAGTAAATAGGAAGGTTCATGAGGGTGGTATGAATGAAAAAAGCACTGAGAACATGGTGTCAGACGTTTTTCCAGTTTACAAATCTCTTAACTGGAAACATATCCCATAATTTTCTTTCAGTTTTCACTTTATAAGGTTATTAACATGGTCTATTCACAGAATAGACCATGTTACATGTACTCTATAGTTTTCAAGCATTTAGCTGACTCCCCCATCCAGAGTGACGTAAAATGTGTAAAAGAATCAAATATTCCTACATTCCTAAATAAAAAAAACCAATACAGTTGAATGTGTGAGGGAGTTCCTGCCCTCATGATGCTCTTCGTACCAGACTTTGAAACTATATGAACCATATCATCAATACTTAAGAGTTGGACTGAACTGTTGACTGTTGGGAATAGATTATTAACAGTCAACTTCTCATAAATGATGACCAAGGAAATACAAAACAGACATAAATTTGTATTCATGAAGAAAATATCCAAGAGTTCCCAGCTCTGTATTAATGTAAATTTTACTATTATGTCATTAGTTCAAGCAGTTTTCAAACATCTCCAGTGTTGTAGTCATTATTTCATGAAGTAAAGGCACATTTCAATCCGCAAATGAACTTTTTCTATTTCAAAAAGCTTTACTTTATCCATCCCTCAAGAAGCATTTTGGGGGTGAGCGAAGCACAAATACACACAAACAACTTATTTACACAGCTGAAAACTGTCTAAAAATACAAAATATGATTATGTAAGAAAAGAACAATCAACTTTTTACATTCAACACGACTACTGTTTAAGAACTTAGTGTTTTAAACAGTAACCACAAATTGTATTAAGCATACCCTAGTTTTTTTAGGCTGTCAGCTCCTATTCACTGCAGCACTTGTGTGCCAGTCAGTCTGATGATCCTCTCCTTTTCTCAAACGAAAATCATCTCATCCTTGTTGAATAACCGATACAAAGTCTAGAGTTAGTATCATGTCTTTCATTTAACAGTAACACTACATAATACAGGCAGGATTTATAGTGTAATTTCGTCATATGAATCAGTAGATATAAAATACTTACCGGTTCCTACTGGCGCTTTGATGCAGGTACAGCAAAACAAGGGAGTAACAATTGGGAATTTCAGAGGAAAGGAGAAATGAGTTATACTCTAAGTCATAGGCGCCAATTCCAGAAGTGCCTCCGGGCTCGAGCACTCACGTGCGCCAGCGTACAGTCGGGGCCAGATTTACATTGATTTGACAGAAACCTCCGCAGTTGATGCTAGACTGGATCAGCAGGAGGGGCTACACTGCTGTGACTGGTTGTTTCGCTGTCAGCCCCCTGCCCCTAACCCTAATCACCAATCACAGAGAATCCCTCTGATTGAGCCAATCTAGCAGAACCATGTTCCCATGTTACTGTCCCTATAATATAATTCAGTTCAGAAAGGTCATTTTCAGGCCTGTGGCGACTTAAAATCTATCCGTGATGCACAAGACTGAACCATGTTGCTGTGTTATTATCATAAGAATGTATCAACATGGATGTAGTCACAGATGAATTCATCAAGTATGCTACTGCAAGGAGTAACACTTTCAATTTTAATACTTAGTAGCTGTGTGGGCCTATGTGTTGATGGTTAATTGACTGTATTTTGCTGCGTGGGTTGTTTGCCTTCTTTGTGTGTGTGTGTGTAACAATGTTAATTGTTTGGCTTGTTAATGTAGTGGTGTCTCACAGCCGTGGTCGTGTCGGATTTGTGTTGGACTGTGCGCTCAGCCTGTGATGTACTGTATGTTCGTATGAATAATTTCAGTGGCATTGATTTATTACTTTCCACGTGTTTCATGGTGTGTATGGTTCTTAATGTTTAATAAAGAAAAAAAAATGCTCCAAATCATACCATGAAGTAGAAGACATATGCATAATAAATCCCTGGTGTGTGGGTGTAGCTCGCTTGCCAAAGGCACATCTAAACATGACTGTCACAACTGCCATGAATAAAGGGCAAAAGCACCTGTTTTTATTACACTTTGTTACATAACAACTCTGAAATACGTTATACCATAATTACTGAAGAGGTACCGCAGGATGTCATTGTTGTCAACTGTGTACTGTACCCCGTATGAACCCAGTGCATGCAAAATACTCGCAGTATAATTTGTTTGTCCTTAAATACCCCGTACCCAATCACCTCGTTGCTCCACGCTTGTCCTAAAGAGATGAGAGAGATGGATAGTGAGACAAGGTGTTAGTCACTGTGCCCCCTCTGTCACAATCACAATTAGGCAGGAAAATGGCATACTGTATGTAAATTGCTGTGGAATACATTAAGGCAGCCCATCTATCCCACACACTGTGCTTGCTAGTCAGACATACACACACAATGATGACAAGAAGACAAAGATTGTGGTCAAGTGTTTTGTTTTGTCAGGTCAGTGGACACCTTTGCAGTCTGAATGTGCTGTTGAGTAACATTTGAACATGGTATCATATATGAGAAATGTAAAGTGAGAGTGAGAATATTATACTGTTTATTTATACCATCCCTTAGATTGTCCAACACAGCTGCCAGTGTGTCTTCATGCACAGAGTGACGCTATGCAGCAAAGAGCCAGTAAATGGAATCAGGTTGGAAAATGAGGGAGTTTTAAAAAATACGACCATCATTCTGTAAACAGTGTTGTAAACTCAGTGTTTATGATGTAAAGCATATTTGATTAGTAATTGTACTAAAATATGCACAGTCATTAATATAATTATCTGAGGGGCAGGTAGTTTACCACCCAATCTCTAGTGAGCACCAGTGTTTAGAGACATGAATGTGAGAGTGGTACTAGGCTTAAATGATTCAGACATTTCAAACACATCTAAATGTCAAGAATAAACACTCATGCATTAATCTTAGGCTAACATGGACAAGAGGTCCTGAATGAATCTGCTAAATGAAGACTGTGAGAAGTTACATCAGAAGCCTGGTTATTATGTTGTGTTTTTTTTTTCATTAAAGGAATAGTTTTTTGTGAGATACACTTAATTGCTTTTTCTTTCCAAGAATTAGATGAGAACATTGATGGCGCTTCAATATCTGTCATATGAATCAACAGCCAGGAGATAGTTAGCTTAGCTCAAAGACTGGAAACAGCTGGCATTGCTCAGTCTGAAGGTAACAAATCCACCCCTCAGTACTTCTAAAGCCAATGAATTAACACGTTATTGTTGTTTCTTGGCTGGGAGCAATGACTTCCTGTTGTCACTGTAAATGTGTTAATTAGTGAGCTTTGTATACATTGAAGGTAGCCAGGCTAGATGTTTCCCCCTGTTTGCAGTCTGCTATGCTAAGCTAACCAGCTGACTAGACAGTTAGCATACAGAGAGTGTTATCAATTTTGTCATCTAACTAAATAAATAAGCATATTTCCCAAAATGTCAGAGTATTCCTGTAACCAAGAACAAGAAACTGATCTCCAGAGCCTTGTATACAATTCATGCTGTGCACATTGCTATGATAGCTCCTGTGTATTATATCATGCTGGTGCTCCATGTCGGTCCTAATTCTAAAGATGGGGAAATGGTGACTGACCTTTTTGATCAACCATTCAGACTCTCCTGTTTTGATCTCAGTGCCGCTGACCCTCCGTCTCTTCCCTGTGATTGATCTTGCGGCCCTCCTTATTTACTCCCCACCCATTCTCCGCTCTGTGTGCTTCACCCACATCGAGGGCACTGTGTTTCCCCCGCTTCTGACTCATCACACGGCCCGGTCCGGTGTGTGTGAGTGTGTACAAGTGGAGAGTATGCACATGAAGTGTCTGACAGGAGAAGTATCTTCACAGTCCACATGGCTGCCCACTCTTTTGTTGGTCAGGTTTGGTCACATTTACTTTATCAGGTTTGGTCGCTTGTTGACCCTAAGGCTGAGGGAGTTCCTCTGAGAGAGGCACGGGCACAGTGAGACAGTCAGGAAGTGACAATGAGAGACCAACAAAAGGAAGCATTTTTTGTAGAGAGAGATAACACATTAAAAAGAAAGAAAGGGCAGGAGAGAAAGAGATGAATACAAGGTGTTAGTCACTGTGCACCCTCTGCCACAATCATGCAGGACAATGGCATAATGTATATAAATTACAGAAGACTACATTAAGGCAGTCCCTCTAACCCACACACTGCGTTTACTGGCCAGACACACACACAAAGATGACAAGAAGACAAAGGTGGTGGTTTAGTGTTTTGTTTTGTCAGGCCAATGAGCATGGGGGGGGGGGCGTGGGAGTTGGACATTGAAGAGCCTGGTCTTTTTGATCCATGTGTTATCTAAGTGCCCAGAATCATGGATCATGTTTTCCATTTTAATGACATCTAATATGCTCACCTCTGCAGTCCGACTGTGCTGTTTATGTCGACTAAAAACTGTTTAGACACACATTTGGCACCATTGTTCACTTTCATGTCATGCACCTTGTGCCAGTATTGTATTCTGATTTAATTAACCATTTTTAGCACTTTGTAATCAGATGCGTGAAAATGTTTTATTACAATGTTTAATGAAGCTGTGACCATTTTAACAAAGTGAAGATTAGCCTGTTTACTATTTTATAAAGCAGGTTTCTAATCAATAAGGAGATGCATGCAGCTTTTAACTGTCTTAGTCTTCCCCACTACCTTCTCACTAGCATCTTTATTGACCTGATTTAAAGACACTATGTGAAAACGCTTTAGTTATTGACAGCTTGCTTCTATTTCTAACAGGTGTTGCAGTTGCTGGAAGGTATGTAGGCTGCGAGTATAGTTTTGAAATGTTCATTTTAGAGGGTAAACCAACCGACAAGAGCCTCCATCTATGGACCTGGCCTAGTCGCACACAGTCTGTACCAGGAGGCTACTTGTAATTTCAGGTGTTGACATTGGTGACATGCAGGTTGTATAATCGATGACGAGTTCTGGTTCTTCTGTTGTAGAATGGGCTTGTTATGATTCTTTTCTTCCAACTGTGTCCTGTTCAGCAGGTCTCCGTCTAGCCCAAATCCCTGGCGCAGCATTTCTCTTGTCAGGCCGTCTCCTTTGCAGAGACCTATAGCGCCTCCTGAATCTAGCATCTGTTTTTCTGGCCTTTTAAGAGGGTTAACATGCAGGGTGGGTTTCAGATTGAGGTATTGTGAAACAATTCTTTAGGTAACAAAACACAATATTACAGTGTGACTATGTTGCATTTTTTCTTTAAATGCACACGTTATTGGAAATGGATGAGAGATTAGAGATTAGTAGTAAAATGATTGGCCCCTTACTAAATTTCCCTCTTTTGAGATCACCTGACGTAATCACCTGGATAACCATCTACTCCTCATTCACTGTTAGCCCCAGTGTAAAGTATATAGAGGCCAATGCTCATGGCTTTACTTTGCTACTGTAGTATTTGTGCCTGTTTCCGGCCTGTGCCTTGCCTCTTGTTCAGATTTCCTGTTGTTGATGTCTTCCCTGCCTAGTGGTTTTTGGAGTTGTTTGTCTGGTCTGAAATCCGTCCTGCTGGCAATTGCAGAGCTGTTTATTTGACCTGTTTATTGAACTTTTTTAAAGCTCTGCAGTGTGTCAGTTGAGCATGAGTGTCTGCATTTGGCATCCCTGTGGCTAGTAACCTTTGACATAAATGTCCCTGAAGAACAAAACAAAAACAAAGTCCAGAAGTAAAGGGGTATTACAAGGAGCTCATATAATTGCTTTGGCTTATATGTAATATTTTAACAAGACTAGGTCAAAACCTACTATATGGCTGGACCAGCTATGGTCAAATCCCGATTTTATAACCATGATGTTGTCTGACAAAATGACCAAACATAAATTAAAGACAAAGACTGTATTACTAACCAGACTGTAACAAGAGGTGTAGCCCTAAGCCCCCTATTGGCATACATACATGTTTCAGTCATGTGCCAGGTTTATACCCAGTTTGTTTGAAAAAAAATCTCTAAATCTAATGACAATGTGCTAAGTTGGCAACACTGCAGCCTGTAAACACCCCCCTAATAGAACCTGTTTGCACCACAAACTACAATTCAGTGACGAGACATTGACCAGTGTTGGAAATATGATCACTCAGTCACTCAGTCAATCAGCGACATTCCAGGTTATAGGGCTGACCCCGCAGTTATGTCCGAACAAAAAAACTGAGGCACAGTGGTGAAGATTGGGTAGCTGTTGAGATCTAGCTGGTAGAAGTCCTGTCCATCTGATGGCAAAATCTGATGTTTGAGAAAAACCTTGAACATGCCTGTCGCAATAGCTGTATCATAGACAATAAAGAAGCTGAAATTCAGTACGGTACTCCGACTCTCCGTTTACTACCACGCTCTCCGTGTTTTCTCCTCTTTTGCTTGAGCCACTGAGCCATTGCATTGAGCTTCAGAGATTAATATAAGTAAACAAGTGTTGTGTGCATAAGCTGGAAGAACTGTGTCAAGAGCTGTGAGTGCAGGTCTGACTGAAATCAATGAAACACAGAGGCCAAGCGAGTCAGACACAGAGTGTAGAAATGAAGCGACGATGACAGTTAACAAACTGGAAGATCACATTTGCAATCAGCCACAGTTCAGAATGAGGGCGACCTGAACTGTGACTTTAAAGTGTTAGTCTGAAGGTGGGAAAGGTGTTGGCTCTACAAGTGAGTGTGAAGGGTGAGTACACTGAATATGCACTAACGCTCTAGTCACCAGGCAGAGTGTGAAGGTCTTGTGGGAGTGTCCAGATGTTACTGTGAGAGACACGCGCCAACTACCCCCCCCCCTGTCTTGACATTTTCAGGGATTGAGTCTTGCATGACATTCAAAGGTCCAATAAGCATTTTTCAAAGGACGATTATTGTGATTAAAATGCATCTTTTTCTTTGGGTTTATATGCATCAAACTCTATTCAATAAATAAATGTTTGAAGAATGCAATACAAGACTCTACATACCATTACCACAAAACATTAAAAAGGAAAAGAAGGCAACAAGATCTATTAATCACCCAAAGCAGCTGTGTCAAATATTGAAGAAATGTTTGCAAGATTAAGTCTGCCTGACATAATTAAATGATCAAAGGTCAGTAAGGCCTCTTTTTACTCTTCTATACATTTTATTGAATCTGATTGAGAGATTGTTATTTTTGGAGTCTGTAATTTGTGATGCATGAACTGTACTGGGTTATGAGAGGTGTTCCTATTTGTTGATCCCATTTATATGAATTACAAACTCCAAAAAGCTATTGTTTTAACAGGTTAATTAAGCTGGCAATGTTACGTCGTAGATGTCTAAAGAGGCTTAAAGACATTACAGACATCTGTGTTTACTCACAAAGAACCTGACACTGGCAACTCGTGCTGTACCTTGTGTTCACTTTGTTGGGATTAGCATGAATTTCAAAGTACAAAGAGGATAAGAGTTGATGTCTCATTGTGCCATCGCTGAGTCTAATTAGGATCGAACGACTCGAGGACGCAGGTTACTGAACCAAAGCTATCAAAGAGTTTCTTGTCCACCTACAGGCTCCCTCCAGACTCCATTGTCAAAGACCACATCTCTTATTGGAGATTAAACAGCCTAGGATTACACATTTAAATGTACTGTGGACCTGTGGAGTTCACATGTCGGTGGAGGAAAGAGAGGACAGATGGAGCTTGTTTGATGAAAGGGTCAAGTTCCATTTGCACTAAGGTACGGCATCATGTTAACAAGCACTGTCCACAAAGTAAAGCGAGCAAGCATTGGAAAAGTAGGATTGAAAGATAAAGAGGGAGACCTATAGGGGGTAAAAATGGCTGTTAGGATGGAAATGTCTCCCATAAATGTCACTTCCACCCACTTTGTTTAGTGCAGACCAATCAAGAACTCTCAACCAATCAGAGAGTAAGGGATCAAGGGAGAAAATTAGAGACTTTTCCAGTAGTCCATAAAGGATGATGACAACTCTGGAAATCAAACCTTAACATGTGGCCAGAGAGTAGCTGAGTTATTTGTTATTGATCATGATTGCGTCGGTAGATTGGAGAATGCCAGGCCACAGTCATTCCACGACTGGCGATCAGTGGTCTAATCAGAGCACCAGTGACTCTGTTCCTGTCATATCCTGTTCCCGGCACTAAGATCATAAAATGACTCAAGGTGAAGGGCAAACTTTCCTTTGATTTACAGGAAGAAAAAAAAAGAAGTTATTGCTGTGAGGCTTAGGGACTTTGTTGACGCCATTCCAACGCAGGTGCCTGGCGTTGTCATGGCGACAAAGGGATTTCCTGTTCACCACTCAGAGCACAGCACTTATTACCATCTGATGAGCTGTGCACCTCCACAGGTGATCCCCGAAAAGTCACCGCCTACGTTCTAATGGAGAAAAGAACATTTGAACACATTGACAAACCCGATCAGTTGCTATGGCCGTGAGGCTGCTACTAACGATGAATTGAGTGCATTGCTGTACCTTCTGCAGTCTATTTGGCAAAACATGGCTCATTAATGAAATAATTATTGGGTAGCCATGCTTTAGTCATTCCTGATGATGAAAAACATTTTAGTCATTCATTACTCTACTGTAAACTCTGTTACCTCTGGTATTCACAAACGATCCACTTTATAGTCCCCGTGTTTATTATTGCAAAGTAAGACAAATGTAGTGATCTACTTAAAAAGACGTCATCATGTACTAAGTGATACATAAAAATAAATTGAAAACTAGCAGCCTGACGAAGCAGTGCCCAGTAATGGAGGATAACAAAGTAGATTTACTGAAGCACTGTACTTAAATGTACCATAGTTACTTTTCAGATTAAGATTCTACATAACAAAACACTATATGATTATAGGCTGATAAGATTACCCAGTATTTCAGAAAATTAGAGAGATTAGAGAGAATTAAAAATAATTTGTGCAGAACCTTGTTTTTGCCTCACTCCTCTCCCATTAATCGTCTCACCTTATCATCTCTCTCACTGATCTATCAGTATTAACAATCTCATGATCTAATTTATGATAATATATCACTGAAAGAGCTAATTTTTCTCTGGATCACATACTTTTACTCTTGATAATCTAAGTAATTTCACCTGCTAATATTTCCATACTTTTACTTAAGTAGGATTTTGAATGCAGGACTTATACCTGTTTTAGATTTGTTGTATCAGCTCTGCACTTCTCAGCACGTCTTTACCCCCTGGTAATGCCGCCAACCTCACAGTAAAATATCCAGGCTTATTGCATTACATTGATGCAGTGCATTTAAGTCAACTTAACTGATGAAGAAGTTTGGAGTTGTTTCTTTATGAACCAAAGCAATTCCAAAATCAGATCTTTTTAAATTTGTAAAATGAAAAAGATCTGAGCCTTTTTTCCAAGAATAATTTATTGAAGTTATTATACTCTGAAGAGGTTCGTCATGACTGGAAAAAGTTACAGGAAGTGAGTAATGCAGCTGGATGATACAACCAGTTTTTTTTTCTCTATCTCTGAGCCCTGAATCTTAGCACTGGGTCATTTATATAGTAATAATCAGTCTGAATACACAAATTATAAATTCTTAGCTCTGTATTCAAACCCATCTGTTGGCCAATGCCACATTTGGTAACCAGGCCTGGCAACCAGGCATTGCACAGGCAATCATGTGACTGTGTAATGCCAAAATTTCTGATGCTGCCCTCATTTTGTAACATCCATTAACATTTAACTGAGAGGAAAAATCCTCTTCTGACATTTGGGAGACTTGCATATGTGTGCAGAAAGGCCAGGGAGGCGGGTTTGTGGAGCTGAAGATGTTGACTTTGTGCCTGTCAGGACGTAGGTGTCAGCAAGACACCTGGTGTGAGAAGATCAGAAATGCTGAGAACCAGACTGTGATACCAAACACTTGTCTTCAACCTCTCACACAGAGACAGGCAATTTATGCTACAAACACAGCAACAACTAAAGACTCGGCAAAGGCCGGGCTTGTCTCTCCCTGGTGTTCTCATTAAAGGCCTTCTCACTTTTCCTCTGCTATTGCATCACATTCATCTCTTTTCACTTCCTCCGTAAACCAGACATCACACCGTTCTGCCCTGGGGTAAATGTAAAGATTTTAAGTCATTTGAAAGAAGGAGTTAACTTTCAAAGGCCTTTTCTCACCTACCCCTGTGCTGTGGTTTCATTTGCTAAGGGTTTGAGGTATCGGCAACCAACACACAATAGAGGTGGATGAAATTTTATTTTATAGCTGTAAGCTGTAAACCCAGCAGCAGCATGTCTACCAGGAAACAATATCTTGGTTACCTGGAAATCCAAAAGCCTCGCTGTGATTTTTTTTAATAGCCCTGTGTCACAGCCATGTTGTTGGTGTAGATGTAAAAAGGAACATATTTTTGTTTGTGGTTTGGGTGAACTGACCCTTCAACAACTTCTGCACAATGCGACCCACACATGATAATGAATTTTTGTCAAAAGTTGAGCTGGATTAAAGCTATATTCAATATTGTTATATTAACAATGAATCACATGACTGTACCTCTTTGGTGCGCTCTTATGAACACACTGTTCAACACCTGTCAGCGCCAAACAGCAGACAGACAAAAATGGAGCTGAAAGAAGAGTGAATGTGTGAATAGGCAACTGCTTGCCAACATGTTGGCTATATCAACTTTATAAGGTGATATTAAGTTACTCATACATAGTTACAGTTAAGATAAAGTTTTATGACATTTCTAAACACATAAAGTCTATAACTCTCAGTATAAATCACAGTGAGAACTATCAAACTGATTAAACTTATATGATAGCTGACAGGACAGTTGATTGGTCAATGGCTGTAACAATATACAAGGTCATATTCCACCATCCACTGAGCATCCATCATCCATATCATCATTGGATAGGACCATGTATTATCTCACAGTATTACTGTTATAATATTACTGCTGTAAATCAATCCTTACAGGCTGCAAGGCTTCTTGTCTTCTCAAAACAATGCAGATACACCATGTTTCCTGTCTGGACAGCGGATTCTACCAGCTATTACCAGCACCAGTATTCTGTCATTGTAGTTTTGTCATGTAGACGCAACATATCGTCATATATTGGATTGGACTCACAGTAGAAGGTTTTATCAAACCGGAAGCCAGACAAGTCGCATCTGTTATTTTGACCAGACACCATGTTTACCTAAACCTATTCAAAGCGTTTAATAAGGACCATATGAACTTTTCGTATTTTTCAGAAGTTACCTTTGCTGTTCCAGGAAGCTCTCCTGCTGATTCACCTCGTCATCAAGTTTTATTTTTACATTATTTTTGTCCCGGTTGGCTTAGCAACTGGATTATGAATAACATCCCAGCAGTTATTTTTAATGGACTTACCCCAATGGCATTATCATGTTGCCTAGCAAGAGGTTTATAAAAAGGCCAGTGAATCATTTTTGCTCAACAGATGAGATCTCAAGAGTCTTAAGTTTCTAGTTGATAAATCTTTTGTGTCTACCAGTGCATCTAACCAGCTCTGTTAACGTAAAGCCCTTGGTCAAAGAACTTTGATGCGTTTCATTTTTAAGACCAATACCTCTATTTACGTAAAATTCCAAATTCAAACACTATATTTAATTATGATGACTGAAACTGAACACATAATGGCATAGTGGCTCAGTACTTTTGCCTCCCAACAAGGAGGCGCGTAGTTTAAATTAATCTTGGGCTGACTGCAGCCTGAAGCCCTTCCTTCCTGTCTGAGGCCAGTTAGTGGATTGTTCAGTTGTGCTGCAATAGATGGATAGACACTTTATTTATCCCCTAGGGGAAATTCATAGGTATGCACGCTGTTTATAAAGAGTTCAAATGGAATGAAATACAGATGATACAATTTATGGTGGGATTTTACAAAGTTGATAAAAAATGTTTTAAAGGGGTATATATAAGTTACATGGTTCCTTGCCGGGAGCAAACATAGCCTCACGCTTTTGCTATTGGCAAACAAGGTCATGGGGCTTTTTGAGTGTTTTTAAAGGAAAGCCACTATCCCCTCTGATTAATATGCACTGTGAAGGCTACTTTTTCTTCCATCTGGCTCTTGCCCACCACAAGCTGCCACGACAAAACAGGAATTATTAATTCATGCTGTAAACTTGCCCATTCCTTAAAATTTGCCATGAAATGAACTTGCAAAGTTGCCATAGAGATATTAGGGAGGGAAAAAGAAGATCAACTATTACAGATGTCACTGCATTAGAAGATTTAAATGTTTCACATATAGAACATTGATACAAGATATCAGAGGACAGCGAAGGAGGTTATTATGAATGAATCACCAGGAAGTTCCCGCTCTGTTGCTATGTGTAATGTTCCAGTTGCCACGGGGATGCACTATGATGTCATTAAGGAAGATGACATCGCCAGGAGATTCCATGACAAACTGCAGAGGGTCATCTTCCCTTCCCACATCCTCTTGGTCGCTCTTTCTATGTTTCAAAAGTTGCTCCACATTACTTCTACCCCTCCACACTGATTCCTACACGGAGCACAGTCACTGTAAATCTGCGTGGCCTTCATCATGACAATAACTGAATAACCCTCTTTTAGTTTTGTTGTTTTTCTGTCCCTAACATTCATAATCCGCCCTACTGATACGAAATATTGACATGTAATTTAACAATGTGTATTCTCAGTAGAAAGCTCACAGGCAGTTTATTGTGATATTCCATTTCTGGTGCATGCAAAATAGGCTGCACTTCCTGAGCTCCCAGTGTGTGCCAGCTGACCACATCATCTGCCCTCTTTCAACCTCTCTTCCACCTACCGCTCGCTTCAACCCAGTAAGCCTTTGCCTGCCCTCACACTCAGAGTGTCACATGAAGGAAACCCACACATAAGCACAGATATAGTTAACACACATCTATGACGAATCACACAGCAAACCTAGAGACACCTCATGATAAATGTATGAATGGAGGAGGGGGAGAGAGAGAGAGAGAAAGAGAGAGAGAGAAAAGAAAATATGTATCACCCAGGAATTGATAAGAATTTGTGTGAGCCGGATATCTCTTTGTATGGTAGAGTCTCCTACACACATTCTGCTTTCTGAAAAAAGAATGACTCCCATGTGTCTGTGTGTGGGGAGGGATTCCTAAGTGACTATTTTAAGTATGCGTATCAGATAAATCACCAGCACCCTTACATGAAGTTTGAAAAGAAAACAATTATGTAAATGATCTGATGACCTACAGCAAGTAGGCTGAAGGAAACATGAGTGGTGCACATGGATGTTTCTATCACAATGGCTGTGATTCAGTAAAGTACAAGCCTCAGACCCTTTTGAAAATACAAACATTTTTCCTTTTGGCTGGTACCATTTACATGAGTTTATATGTTATTTTTATGTGTCTTTTTATTTGCAGTTTTTACACTTGGCATAAAATGAATAACACAGTAGACTACAGTAGAAAGAGCTGGGATGTTCACGTGTATCTGTAATACATAGAAATTAGAGTATATAGAATATGCACTTGAAAAGTGACCAAATGAATTCATTGGGCATATTTTAAAACATTTGTAGTGTGTTGTTGGTGTGCACAATGAAATGCACTAAGGCAATGGGAGAATAGCTTGCAGCTTCATAGAGTAAAATTTAAATTTCAGGTGATGTTGTGAAAGCTCTTGAAAAAGGTCTTTAAATCTTGCGGAAAACATTTAGTTTTTTCTTTGTGAAGGTTAACTGGCTGTATTGTGCCAAACTCGCTGTTTGATTGACGTCCATCAGCAAAAAGTCTTGTGCCATTTCCGGAAAAGTGCTTTGATGTTTTTGTTTGTTAATTACATAAAGAATATACTATGGCAGCTCATACACAGTACACAGCTAAAGACACAAAGAGAGTCCTCAGAAATAAACCAGGGCTAAGTTGGTGATGGGCACTATATCCTTAAGACAACTTCAGCAACCTCTTTTCAATGCACATCCTCCTCGTTCATTCTCAGGTCTTCCATGCTGCATTTGAAACAGTCAGGTCCGTTATGAGACATTTTCCAATCACAGATGCATTAGCAGATGCATGTGGCCAGCACATGAATTTGAGCTTCCAACACTCATTAAAGGAGGGACACATCATGTTCTCATCATGCCGCAGTCTGTGGTTTACTACTGATTATAGCAGATGGGAAAAGTGGGCTAACTGTCAAATTGTGCATTTGATGCTCTGAGCACAGTTCACCTCAAATTGTAGAGTCTAATGTTTCTTGCATGACTGTGGAGGAACTTTCCAAAAGGACCTACCTGAAGTCCTACTGCTGCTTCGTTCAGTTTAACAGAATAGGCCATTTATGATTTCACTTTTCACCCAATAATGTGAAAATTATTTTGATTGAGACCTGTTTAGTTAAGGCTATACATGACATGAGGATTATATGTAAAGGCTGGAATTGCATTATATATTCTATCAGCTTTTATTATTATCAACATCCAGTGAATAAAATTTTTTTTAAAAAAAACATTGAATTTATCCTATTAACAAGAATTGTCCGTGATCTGCTATATTGCCAATAAGAAGATCCTTCATTATGCCACCTTTGCATGGTTACACCAAACCAAACAAAGCCGGCATAATGCCACCCCCGTGTGTGATTTTACATAGCACGCTGACGTTCCAGAATCAGAGGCGTGGCGTGTAATGCCACAGCGTCGGCGTCTGTCCCAGAATGCCAGATCTCCCATTTACTCTGTGATGACCTGTGCTGCCGACTTTAAGGTGGAACAACAAAACCCCCCGTTCTGTGTTCTTACCTTTTATACAGAACGGCAAGGTGGAATAAAGGGACAACATTGCCGCCTTGAACAGGCTGCGTGAAAGTGTTGGACATCAGTCTCTGTTGGCAACATCTGATATAGTTTATAGAATTCCACCTTCATCCAAAAACTAATAAGAACCCATGAAAGAGACACACATCTGCATTTTAGTTGGCATAGTCCTCCATCATAATGAACACACAAAGAGTAGTTTATTTCTGTCATCGTGTCAAACTAGCAAAGCAGTGCATACCTGTATCATTGTCTCTGAAATCACAGTGATATCTGCCCAACACAGACTTTATTCTCCAGAGTTGGAAAATACAGTTGTTTCAGAGGAAAACACAAACCATAACACTGACCATTTTCATTGTTACTAGTGAGTAAAGCGAAAATTAGAGAATATATTGCTGAATGCAATAGTATCTTTTAATGTTTTTAACAGTTTTTGGGTTACAATGGAATTTATGCCTTTTGCTACGTATAATAATTTGTGTGGGATAAATTTATTGTTGGTTTGGTCTCTATTTTTGGTAAAACAATAAAACAGTACATTGATAAAATAATGTCAGCCTCAAGCTTTAATGAAGAGTTTGAGGTTTTCTGTCAATCACAACAGAACAATGAACTTGGAGAAGATATTATTTGGGGTCGTAATATGACTGAGCCACACATTTAAAAAAGTAATTTAGAGTTCAGTAAAGTCATCAATAAAAAAGTGGAGGAAGTAAAGTCATACTTCTGAGGCTGAATTTTACACTTCAATGTTGCCGTTTGTTCTCTGGGTCAAGTGGGGTTCATTTTGAGCAGAATGACAGCGAGATGACAGGTTTTATCCTTAAATCAGAACTGGAGTGAAACGCTGAGAGTGAGTCGAGTTGGTAACAGATGTGAATGACTCAGGCATCAATGGCACATTATCATG
Organism: Seriola dumerili; assembly: GCF_002260705.1. NCBI lineage: Eukaryota > Metazoa > Chordata > Actinopteri > Carangiformes > Carangidae > Seriola > Seriola dumerili. The sequence goes on along the minus strand of NW_019174365.1, from coordinate 9,939,792 downwards.
TTTGCTGCTGCTGCATTTGGCTCCTTCATTAGCTCCTGTTAGGACAGACTTTTTTGTTTTTGTCGATTGGACAGATCACATCACGGCACAATTACAGTGTTGTACGTCACATATTAAGACTTGGCAGTTGGTTTGGTGGCGCATTGATAGCAAATATGGAAAAATACAGCATCCAGGACCGGATGGATGGATGGTACCATCAGCAATGCCGTAAGGCTGGAGCGTCACCATATGCACACTGAATTATTTGTTGCTTTCTGTGGAAGGTCAGCTGCAGAGAGCATATCATTGCTTATAGGTTGCACAACTCCTAGAATGAAGATCATTGATTCAGCAACTTCCCAAAGAAAGGCTAAAACCAACGTGTGTGAGCCCTGAAAAAAAACGACTGAAATCTGACCATTGTCACACATCAACTTCCCATGGAAAAGTGGATCGTGATTCCCGTTCGGAAATAAACAAGTCCATTACAAAAGGAGCGCGTGGGCAACATAAAAAGACAGAAGTCACGAGTCTGGTAGAGAGTGGGTACCCAGGTTTCAAGTCATTACAGGTTTTGATATCAGCACCACGACCTCTAATTCAAACACACAAAAGCTAAATCATTACAGGTAATCTGAGGCACTCGCCCTCACAAAGTCCTATATCCACTGATTTATACATCTTATCTGCCTGGAAAATAATAGTAATTATTGATCCTGAGGTTATTTGGAGCAACAATTACTTTGTTCCGCTGAAAATTCTCAGAAAAAGATTTAATTTGAGGCTCAGTTCTAATCAGACATATCAATCGAACCCACATTTATTATTTCTACTAGCTTCTCAGCATTTTTTTATCCATCCACACTCCCTGTGACCCAAGCACACGTGATTGCTTCTTTCTTAACAGAGCAGTTGGGGAAATCAATTTCCATCCACACTTGAATTATCATTTTGGAGAGAGAGGAGACCGCAAGAGAGACAGAGGACACACAGACAGAGCAAGATGAAGAGACGGAGCAAATAAGGGCAGCCTGCTGTGGAAGAAGCTGAAAGGATTAAACAGATTATGTTGCTAAGCTGAGTCCAACTGGTTCTTCTCCCAGTAAAAACAACTGAATCAAAACTAAGTCTCTTCAGCGACGGCCTTTAAATCTCTGCTCCGGTGCTTGTTTGAGTTTACTCTGTACTTTGTGTGTGGCTGGTTGCATAAGTGGGTGTAGGTGAATCGTGTAGATATGAATGTCGGTACATGGAGGCGTGCACAGGTGTGGGTGTGCAGGTGGGTACAAACAAAGACCAAACAAAGTCAAAATTCCTTCAGCGGACGGGGGCAGCCCACCTAGATGAACACAAGCGGACTATTTGTGATTGTAAGGCCCTTGCAACTAATTCGAATACGATTACACTGTTGGAGCGCCAGGCTGTGTGGATGGTAGGGACTAACATTTTGGGAAATACGCTTTCCATATGTCTCGTCAAGAGTTGGATGAGACTTATACCACTCTCATAGCATAAAAACTGGAAACTGATACCAAACTGCTTGTCTAATTCTAGGCAAGAAAGCAAATAAGAGTACATCCTGAAGTGTTGAATCATTCCTTTAAAGTTTCAGTGCATTTCACCTGGAATATTTTCTATATCCATCTAATAGGTATCAGTATATATATTACATGTTTTACATGTAACTTTTCACGGTATTCGCAGTCTGTGATAGTTCTACACCCTGCTCGTGTCCCATGGGCCAAACAGTGGGTAAACGGATAAGAGTCTACCCCGAAGCGTCACATTAAGCCGGTTGAAATACAGTAGGTGGCTCCCTGTGACGTATTGTCTACTCAAGCCCATAGTGGAACCACTCATAGCGACTTTGTGGGTGGGAGGCCCTGTCGTTATGTATCAAACCCACTGATGATTCAACCCTCATGGCACTTTCTGCAAGGAGGAAGACTCAAGTTGGAGTCTTCTACCTTGTATCGGGGACCTGCCAGCCGTCACCAGCCTGTTCTGGGCATTCGGCCGAGATATCAGTCACAAACCACGTGCTCGGAGTGATGGTGCCTTTCAATGTGTCATACAAGTGGTATACTGGCTGAGGTGGACAACGACAGTCAGGCCAGAGCCCTGGGCTGCGTGGGAAGAGGTGTAAACTAAATCATCATTATCTCCCCACTGTGGTGTTTCATCACCACACACAGCTCGTCGGGCAGACATCTTCGTCACAGGCTGTCTGAACAACACCTCCCAGCATGGGCATGTGGTTATTTTGGGCAGTGATGGAAGGATATTCCATTTACATACTGCACAAACAAAAACAACAGCAAAGAGGTGTTTTAAACAGGTGGGACAATGATGCAAAAGGGCCACAGTTACATCACAGAGGGGAAGACAAATCCAGGACCTCTGAACTATGTGGACTAAAGTTGCTTCCATGGCCCTGAAAGTTATATTTTGTACTTATGTATATTGCATACTGCTAAAATTTAAGTGGGTTTGGTCCAAAAGCAGCAATGAAATAAATTCAGCAGTAATTACTGTAAGAAATCACACATCTGGAAACATTTTGAACAGGGCCACTCGCACTTACCTCCTGGAAATCAGTTTCAAACCCCATTTGTCATCAACTTATTAACGTTTACAACTGAAGACTTCACTTTTATTGTAAAAACCATTTATTAATATTACTGATAGATTTGCCACAGACTTGATTAGAGAGTCAAATCATGGAGTTATGACCCTCAATTAATGTTTTACTAATATTTCTAACCGTGGGCCTGATGTCCCGTTAGAAAGTGAGAAACCAATGAAATGTTATTAATGAATTTCCAGCATTTGAACCTGGCAGAGAGGATGAGCACCAACCAGAAAATGTGGTAACCCAAAAGTTTTTGGGGTTTTATAAAAACTTTTGTAAAAGGGCCATCATTAGAAAGTGCAATCATTAAATCAATCCCTGGCAATGTGTTTGACATACAGTTGAATACACATGGATGTTTGTGTGAGAAAGTGCTGGATATACCCACAAAAGTAGATCAGAAGAAAATGTTATTTGTGGGAAAAATCTCCTGCTTTTTGGTTAATTGCTTCATTATCTTGCGCAGCAGGACTGAGGAGTAGTTTGCTGTGCTCAGGTCAACACACTTTTTTGGCCTTGCAAACATGCACCCTCCTCCATAAATGTAGGTTTAAAGACAAATGCGAAGCTGTCTGCAATGAGAGGTATTTTCAACCAACCTCAAGATTCTCTTCTCTTGTTCTGTTTGTGTTTCGCCGGGAGTTGGATGTCTTGGTTGACTTTCAGATTTGTGCTGGATTTATGTGTTTGCGCTGCTGAATACATTTGTGTGGTGTGTGTGTGTGTGTGTGTGTGTGTGTGATGTGTGTGTGTGTGGTGTGTGTGTGTGTTTGTGTGTTTGTGTGTGTTGAGCTGTTCTTGAGACCAGTCGTCTGCAGAGCAATTATCTGAATCAAAATTTGATGAAAGCAGCACCAATTTCTCTTTTTATTTATATATATATATATATAATGTGCAAACATTATGTGCAGACAAGGACCTCTGAAGTTTGTGGTGAACCACAAAAATAGTCCAAAAATACTCAACCCCTGACTGAGCGGCGAGTAATTTTTCCTTGTCCCTGCAGGGAGCAGACAGCAGGCTCCACTGATTGGAAACCCTGCAGCAATTGAGCCAAAAACAGAGGAAACAACCCATTCATGCTTTTTTCAGGTGTGAGGGAAAAAATCCTGTGATGAAATGTTGGTCCTTCAATATCCTCTGCTTTTAAAATACCTTCATGGAGAGGTTCAAGTTGGATTTTATTACAACCAAAACATAGAAATCATGTCAAGTGACCAATAAAATACATTAATTGAAATGGCTACAAAATGCACAACTCACTCCAGCTATGCTCATCTGCCATGGTTTGCTGTGGGACAATTTATGTTTGAGCTTTTGTATTATGTTTGGACTTAATTAGTTTGGTCATTTCCTGTTTTATTTTGAAGTAGATTTCCTCGTGTGTCTCTTGTTGTTTGTCTTTCCTCCAGTTTGATTTCACCTGTGTTCAGTTGCCCTTGCCTCCGTTGTGTCTATGTAGTCTCTGTGCCTCCCTTTGTCAGTTCGTCCTGTTTTCACCTTTTCCCCGGTTCTACTCCTGTTTCACTCTAGTGTTTCCCGTTCGTTGTTCTCTAGTGTTTTCTTTTGTACTTGGATTTTCGTTTTTTTTTTGGCTGCTGCATTTTGGATTCTTGGTTTTTATAAGTTTCTGCTTTTCCTTAACTTCATGAATCACAGATTTCACCTACTCGTGGACGGTCTGCATTTGGGTTCCTTATAACTACTATATCTACATAGTCATAAGCCTACTTGTCAGCTCTACATGCTTATTCCCATAAATTCACAAAGAGCGCGTACATTTGTAGAACACGCAGTGACGTAAGAGTTTCTTTCCTTGGTCAGTTACGGTAAGTGATGGTCAACAGCCTGATACTGTGAACTGTTCACACAGATCTCCCTCTGAGAAAAACTGTCGGAATGATATTGAAGTGGGATATTTTCCTCTATTAAACATTATAAAATGAGTGACATATAAACTTGGTTAATTCATGTAAAGAATGTTTATTTTAATGATGCACACACTTCGCTCAACGAAGAACCTTCATCACATCAGTGTTCACATCAGTGATAAGACAACAGCTGTTTCTCCCTTTGGACTCGAATATGTTCTATACAGTTCAAAATCTCTTGTGTTGAAAATTACTTGATGTGTAATTGCACTAATGCTGACATTAGTTCCCAAGAAGAGCACTAGTCTTTCCCGTCTGTCTCTGACGCACATCTCCAAGAGCCAACGGTACCTTTTAGTTTGGACGTTCATGGTGAGGTACATCTGGCTGCTGAAGTTAAGTCCCTCCTGGGCTCATTTAAAGATGCTGTCGTAGCACTTACTGCTTCTGTCTCAATCAAGAAGGTTTAATGGTCGCAGTGATTCCCACTTTCTGCGTGAGTGTATGAGCAAGGGAGTAACTGAATGAATCAGAGAGGGAGTGAGAGAGGAAGTACACTCACTGGCATTATACTAAAAGGATTTTCTTTTACTTTGTTCCTCTGTAAATGTGGGTGGACAAAATATTAGAAATGCCTTTAAATAGCATAACTTTTAGTACACCGCCACCTATTCCCATCTACAGCCTCAGAAATGACTCCAGTGTTAAATCAACACCTTTCCCATTAATGTTCCTTCAGATCAGACGTTCAAACATCATATTTACAAATCTTTCATGAGGATTGTATTTGTTTTGAATAGTGACGATTTATCTCTCAGGTCCTGTTTTGTTGTGTTATGTGTGATTGTTGTAAATTAATGATGTGTGTTCTTACGTAACTATTTTACATAGCTATTTTGGCCCTGTCTCTCTTGCAAAAGAGATGATGTATCTCAATAAAAGTCCCTGATTAAATAAAGGTTGAGTAATAATAGAATTATTATTCAACCTCGTAGTGAATAGAAAATTAAAAACTGAACATTAGGTTCACAAAGATGAGATTCTTTGTCGAGCTGTTCTACTTTTTGCTTTACATTAGGCAAAAACAACTATTTCTCAAGTCACTGAGAGTAAACTACAGTGTGACAGTGAGAAGGTGAGCTGATGAATCCCTCGGCGCAAATGAGGACATTATCGCCAGGTGTTATGTGAAGACAAGTAAAGCATATGTACAATTTAATTTACACTTCAAGTGAGGCTTCACTTCCCCCACCCCGACTGAACAGTAATCCCTTTTCTAATTAGCATAATTGCCATTAGTGACAGCAAAACCTTCTTCTTCTTAGCACAGGCATGAATTATTGTTCAGCCAATATGAAACTAAATGAAATTGAAAATATTTCTTGTCACCTTTCCTTGTTATGGGTTTGATTTCATTAATATGCTTTAAGGATATTTCTTGTTACAATACTGTTACAATACATACAGTACATAATACAGGTTTTAGACAAACTTACTGTCCTTCAGTTTACAGGCCGACTTCTGGATTCTTACAGACATTTTTGGGTGGACCTGCTTTCTGTTTTACCTCCAAGACGTAATTTAGATAATCTGCTTTGCTCTTTTTTTTTCCACCATTGTGCATGGTTGTAGCAAAGCTGCGCTGTTCTCACATTTCAGATCACAGTACCTTGATGAGTGCAATGTTATCATTACTGATGAAAATTGTAGCCAAAACTATGAAGATAAGAGCCAAATTATACTAAACTGGAATGAAATGAAGGTGTTCTGCTACAGCTTTAGTTTCAGCAAGGATGGATTATCAACCAGGCAAGGTGAGCAACAGCCCCAGGGCCCCTAATGCAGATTTTATGCAAATTTACCAGGTAGTTTCCATCAATGAAATACAACATCAGCTGAGGGAGGTTTTACATTATTAGCAAATTTTGTCTTGTCAAGGGACGTTTTCATTTTCATGTTCCTAATAAAGGCATGTCTAATCAAATTACCACAAACTAACATAAATTATTATTCTAGCATAGCAGAGCGTTGGTGGTTGCACTGAACTTAATGGGGACTCGGAGGTGACATGGTTCATACACACTGAACAGAGGGCAGCAGGTGGAGGCTCAGTTGCAGAAATTTGGAAACCCATCTGCCCCGAGGCGTCCAAACAGGTGAATCTAGCCACAAGTTTTAGTTCATTCATTAGATCATATTTCTGTTTGGTCATGCTTTGGTCGAAAATGTCAATTATAGCTACATGTGGTAAGCCAACCCAGTCCACTGTTAGAAATTCTTTTAATTAAAAAGTCTTTTCCTGCTCTTTTCCTCCATTTCTTCTCGAAGTCTGAAAGCATGTTCTGACTAGATTGTTCACAGTGTGTCTTAATGCATCCTGACATGGCTGAATGATGAAAAGCTGTATAAAAAAATTAGTGTAACAGTGGTCTAATTAGTGCAATTATATATCAGATATTTTATCATACATACATTTTAAAGGAATACTGGTGGCACTGAGAATTTTAAAGTAACTGTGACGTGAATGTGTTTTATTTTATTGTATAATTATACAACATTTTATTATATTCAACATCTCGTATTCCAGAGAGAGGATGAACTTGGTGATTGTGTTGTTTCTTCCTTGTAGTCAATAATTCTCCTGAAGTGTCACACTGCAAGGGAAATCATTCCCTGTTGTCCACTGACAATATACTGAAGCAGAGAAACAAAGACAGATGTATGACAAAGTCCTTCATTAAAATTGAACAAATACACTGTCTTACAACATTTCCACATTCATTGCTGGCTGGTGTAGAAAAGACAACTGCCTCATTTCTTTTTCCGCCAGCAGTTTGTTTTCCTGTGTTTTCAGAATCACAAATGCTGTGTTGATGTCCTGACGGTTCTTGTTGTTTTACGTCTTTACTGCAAACATGTTATCTGAAGTACCAGTTTCAAGGAAAAGCCTATGTCTGGCTTTGAGAAATAAGTATACAGAATGATTCAATTGCCTCCGCTTTGTGCCATCAGGAATAATGTTTATTTTTGCTTCTGAAAATAGCCAGTTTAAATGATGGCAGAACATGATGGAGACCTGTTGACTCCAGGTGAGTCAGGTTCATTGTGACCAAACTGTCCTCAGTTCAGCCCTTAAGAAGTAAACAAGTCAGATGTGTCCGACCTTACTTTTATTTTTCACAAAAACTTTTTTAAAAAAAAACTATAAATACAGTTGTATACAAAAGTTTGAAGACCCTCTATATTCCATACAGTATTTAGTTGATTTTTTTTAAGTGAAAAGTAAATAGAAGTAAATACAACCAATGCAGAACTTATAGGTCTTTTTAAATGTTGTGATATGCGCTTTCTTTTGAACTAAACTTCTTTCCACTCTTCTACTGTCTACTTAATTTGAACACATTCAAAGCCAAATATGTAAAGAATATAGAATTTAACACTTAAGTTTTTTGTCATTGTAAAACTAAATGCATTACATAGACATCTAAGTTACATAAGGCATCGAGGAGCTGGTTGGTTAGAAACCTGTGCCGTCAAATCAAGCAAACAAACTGGGAAGTCACGATGACAATAAACCCAGTGGAGCAGCGGGGGCTAATGACAAGAAAACGCAGTAGTGAAGAGGGAATGAGAAAGACCAAATGGGAGCATAACTAAATAAACAGTTTGGCTTCATCTTCAGCAGTTTTTTCTTCTTCACCCACTCTACACCAGTGTATGTGAGTGGGTTCAGCCACTGACACTGCCAAGGAAGTGATGGTTTTAACCACCCAGGCACAATATGATCAGATGACTAAATGTGATACAATCCCAAAGGGAAAAATTATGAATAAGATTCCATGATGCAAGTTTTCAACTTTCTCAATTTGTTGGTAAGCTGTAACACTGTAGTAAAAGTGTTGAACATTCAGTAACCTTCATGTCAAACTACCAAACAAGCACAGCACTGTTGCAATATGTGGCACAGTCAGAGGTGGACAAAGTTCAAAGCTCCAAGTATAGTCAAATACTACACCCATACAAGTGAAAGTTATCCAGTCCTTTAACTCAAGTAAAACTGGAGTTAAAGGACTGGCTTTTCAATATACTTAAGTGTTCAAAAGTGCATACATTCTGCACCTGGAGAACAAAAAGCTTGAATATGCTTCAAAGCCTACAGAAATGGCCATAAGTCAAAGTATAAACAGCAATACTACAGTCCGCCTGTGTGAAAGTTTATTGGGAATTAAACAAACGTTACATATCTCAACATGCTTTCACAAGTTGGACGACTAATTTTTGTAGCCTGTGATGAAGTTTGGTCGTGGTGAACACAGCAAACATTTAAATGAAAGGAATCTTTGTTAACTTCTAAAATTTCAAACATGTACTTAAGATGAGGAAATGGGTGCTCTGGTGGAGAATCTTCTGTCTTTAACTATCGTAGCCATCGTTAGGCCACTGCCAAGTTCAAATGGAGCTGTTCAAAAATGTAGCAACCACAACATGAATGACTGACAGCGTAGGAGTTGGCTGTGATTTGTTTTTCTCCTGCAGCGAATACAGCAGATACAGGTCTGTCACATTTTAGGAAATAAAAGGAAATTAATTCCGCTTCGCTTTGCTAAGTGATGAGGACTTCCTAGAAATGTAGTGGAGTCAAAAGTGCAATATTTGTCTTTTAAGTATAGTGGAGTATAAAAAATAATACTCAAGTAAAGTAAAGACACTTGAAACATATACTTAAGTACAGTACTCAAGTAAATGTACTTTGTTATTGTTCACCCCTGGGTACAGTATGAGAGATACCACGATAACTATAGGCCTTCCAGCTGTTTTTTTAACAAAAAAACTCAGATAAACCCACTGCATGCTAACTGCTCAGCACCAAACCACAAAACAGACACAATAAGCATCGAGCTGGTGAACACACAGAAGCATTCAGTAGCTTAAGAGCCAGATATTTCCCTCAGAGGTTGGCAGACACCAAACCAGAGCTAAAAGGAGAGTGTATATTGTACATTGATTTAACAGATGGACAAAGCAAATGTATTTTGATACATGAGCAAAACATGATTAAAACCTCTATGTGACCTGTAACTGTACTGTACTGTAAATATAAGAACAATGCTACGTCGAGGCCCCGATAATGGGATTATCTCAACTCAACTCAAATTCTATAAACTGAAACTCTAGTGAGCTGTTCCTCTTAATCAGCACTAATAATCCACGTGTGTCCATTGACAGACAGCATTAGTCTGCCACCTTGGAGATAATTAATTTATACTTCTAATTACTCCTGTAGAAAGTGTGATTTCTGCTCAGGAAATCATTTCAGTTAATTAAAGATGAGGCTGAGAGTTGGACTTCTGCAAAACCCTAACTAAGAAAGCTGATTTGAGTCAATCTGGTTGAAAAGACCACTTTATTCTAAAACCAGCCTTAATCCCTCTCCTGGAACCTGTCCCAAAATATTTGAGGGGAAAGATGAAATGGAAGTAAATGAGGGATCTCTCTCTCTCTCTCTCTCTCCCTCCAAGATCAATTTATTCATTTTCCACTCCTGCTTGTTCTGGTGCAGGGTGACGATGGAGCCTGTTCCAATATGCTCTGACACACAAACACAAATAGGCAAACACATTATGGGCAATTTAGAGGTTTCATTTCATCCCCCACCTCAAGTATGTCTTTAGACTGTGGAACAATGAAAGTAGAACACCTGGAGTAAACCTAAATAAATACAATGAAAATGCGGAGACGGCACGCAGATCAAATGATTTTGTATCTTGCTTTTAGCCGACAGTATAGCCACCATGCAGCTGGGTTGAGTACATTAATGAGATTCAAGATAGATACTTAATTTTGATTTTGTGGTTCACAGTTGCTTTAATTCATCTTACTGAAACCACACATCTGTAAACATCAATGTACTCCTGGTCTATGATAATGATAGATTATCAATCACATAAAAATACCTGCATCATTTTATCAGATGCTTTATCCCAGAAGGATTTCAGTGCTCGCCAGTGTATCTGCCACAGTCAGAAGCTGCTGCTGCTGTCTTTTGCACAGGATGTTGTTTGTCACAGCAGCAGCTTGTCTCCACGGGGCTGGATGTTATGGGTATTTGAAAGCACTAGGGGCTGATGACCTGCAGGAAGAAAGTAGGGCAAACCTGCGGAGACACCATACAGATGGAAAGCATCTGATCAAAGCATCATTCCCCCCCCCCCACACAGTGGACAAAGGAAACACCAATACAAGGTGCAAAATTTAATATTTCTCTAAATTATGACCATCAACGCCCTCTGCAATGGGTCTAAGATAAGTACCAGTTGGCATATTTTAAATTGATCCATCAAACATGATAAAATGATGGGAACATAAACAATATAGACAACTTGTTGTTTGTTGTCTGGCACATCTGCCCAATGAATAGACTGATTCTGATATGGTAGTAGTTTTCATATTGTGGGTGTGTGCGTTTATTTGAGAGACAGATAAAGAGAGAGCACATGCACTATACAAATGTGTGTTTGCAAGAGAAAAAAAAAACACTTCAGAATATGCATATGCCCATGCTTGATTCATTGTTCAAAAAAATCTGAAAACATTCCTTGAATAAAGAAAACCCTGAACTACCACTGTAAAATTGGCCGAATATTTGTCCTTATGATGATGAAGACACCACAGTGTTAGAGGTCCTTGGTCTGAAAAATAGCACAGAAGAAAAGAGTCTCAGTTCTTCTCCACAACACAAGCACAAAAAAAAAAAAAAGGATTTCCGGGCAGCCCAAATATGGCCAGGCATCGATGAGGTGTGCAACAGATGAGTCATCCCTCTGACTCCCACACTCCCCAGCCTTGCATGTGTGCAAGACAGAGAGGGAGAGAAAACAGAGTGAGACTGCAAGAGAACAAAGACATAAAAGCACTGCAAAAACTGTAGATCTAACCTGCAAACCAAGTAATGGTGTTCACATTATAACATCCGCACATTTCCACTGAGGAAATAACGAGAACAACAGCAATGACTGTCCATAACATTACTGTGCACTCTGTGATCTAAGCCATTTCCTTAAGGTTTTAAGAACCTTAAAACAAAGAACAGCTGCCGTTTGCTCTTTGCAATGCATTAAGATGCAATACTATGTCTTTGAAACTGACCAAGTTGAGACTGTGCATTTATTGATCATTCAAGAGTGTAGCCAGATTTTTACCACCTTTCCCTGAACCTACATTTTTATATGCAAATGCAGTAATACCTACTGAAAGTTTCGCCATGTTAGCAGCCCTGTTGCAATGCAATGCTCAAACACTGGAAAATAAAATTGCAAGAAGGATGAAAAATTAAGCGGTAACTTTACTGCTCTTAAATGATTTACAGTAGTGAGGTGAGAGGTAAGCTCATTATTTCAAATCAAATCATATTGTCAGTCTCAGTACTCAGCTGTAGTATGTGGCGAAAACTAGCATGCTAACATGTTTACAGTTAGCCTTTGAATATGCTAACTCTCAACGTTTATCAGTTTTACCAGAATCATTTTAGAAGAAAAAAGAAGGAATTGTGGGACAAAAAAATGTAAAAACATGCTTGAGGTTTCATAGGGGGATGATGTTTGTCGGACTATTTCTCGGCCTGGATCAGTAACTTCCTGGAGTCTTACTGGTTGCATGCTGGCACCTTTAGTAGGCTACCTTTGGACAGAACTACGTTAACTGTTCCCTTCTGTTTCCAGTCTTGGTGCTAAGATGGACTAGCCAGACAGTATATTTACCATACAAACATGATAACAGCATCAGTCCTCTCATCTAATTCTGGGGCAGGGAAGTTAACAAGCATATTTCCCAATATGTCCCACCATGGCTTTGAGATTCATTCTCTGGTAATCATGGATGTCTGGCAATCCATCCAAATGTTGTTGAGATTCACTCATGGTGAAGTGTTGAACCAACTAATGAACATTTTCACTCCTGGAGCTAAACTAGTAGCATGGTTAGTTAAGATCTTGCAGATTAGATATTAAATGCAACACCACCCAATACCTACCTGGAGGTAATAATTGAATAGTCTGTGCTATCATAAATATTACACAATAGAAAATAGCCACTAATCATTTTGTACAGCTTGGAGCCCCATAATTTAACTTTGTAGACCTCTCATTTGAGAGAGAATGAATATAATCCCCTTTGAGCCAGAACAGCCCGTCTCTCTGCTTTGTTTGCCAGAAGACAGGATTTATACTGTTAAACAAACTGGGATATTTGTCCATCTCAGGGCTTTTCTCACAAAGTCAGATTTCAATTACACATGGAAAAAGTTTGGTTTTAAAATTTATCATCTTTTTTAGCTCCAATATTGTTAATTTTTATATATCTGCTGTTTGAAGAAATCTTCTTCTTGTAGTCTGTCTTTAGGGATGGCAGCCAAGCACCAAGGGGCTGAGCGCCAATTTTAATCTTTGATGAAAGAAAGGTGAAGCTGTGTGGGAAAAACTCGCTAATGACATTCATACCACACATTTATGTCTAGATGTGTCTACGTTATATTTGTAGCCTCTTGTACTGTTAGCGATGCCAATCTTTGTATATTTTTACTTTCCTGAGGACGGTGAAATGTCAAGGATCAATAACTTCATAACACTCTGATGTACCAATGTGGGCTGTTTTATGTAAGGTTCCTCTTGAAATAAGGTCAGACTCTAAAACTCCAACATCGGTCATTAGGTGTCAGTACTTTTCTCATGCTTTGTTTTCATACTTGAATGATCTATAAAGTAAAAGTTCAGCATTTTGTGGAAATACAGTAATTTACTTTCTGGCAGAGAGTTAAATGATTACTACTCTCATATATGGTAACCAAGTAGCTGCAGCTACTTAGCTTAGCTGAAAGAGTGAAAACATAAAGAAAGAGTTAGTCTGGTTCGATCCAAAGGTAAGAAAATCTGCCTTTAAAGCTCACAAATCAACACGTGATATTTTGCTTATTTAATCGCTGCAAAAAACAACAAAGAGCCAATAAAAAGTCATAATCGTTTCCCCCCTGTTTCCAGTCTTTATGCTAAGCTAAGCTAAACATCTGTAGCCTTAAAGTTAATGGGCGGAGATGAGAGTGGTATCAATCGTCTCCAGTGTCTCTCAAAATGTTGAACTATTCATTCACACATCGGGGTGTGTAATTTGTTCATTTTCTGTTCACTGTTTGATTGTTTTCCTGTTTCCTGTGCGTTCATGAAATTTCAAGAGGTAAAATTTATTTTCACAGCTGTTAGAGCTCAAGTGAAAATTCCTGTGTGAGTGTCTCTTTGGTTCCTCAAAAACTTACGTCACTCATTTCAAAAAACTAAACAAAAAACAAGTCACCACATCAAGACCAGCCCCCGCTCAGCCATGCACAGATTTCTCATGCTTTCTCCTGTTTGGGATTTACCGCACTACTCATCCACAGGTAGCACCATCTACGTCTTTCCTGTAGCCATATCAGTTTCTTCTCCAGGAACCCTTTTGGGGAGAGGCCTTCCTCTGGCGCTCGGTGTAGAAAAACTCCTGTGACTCATTCTGCTACATGCCTACACCTCTCACTGGCTGCTGTTTATTAAATTCACACCACCTGCCCCATCGATTCCTAATGAATCTTGTCCATTTCACAGACATGACGATGAGTAAGAGGAGTTCGGTGCGGGCTGTCAGCTTGATGTTGTTGTTGTTGTTGTTGTTGTTCTTGTAAGTGATGAACAGCAGGGAAGCCTCCGCTGGATTAAAATGGTCTTTGTGTTCTTGGCAAAACCCTCATCTTCCTAGTATGATCCAACGCAAACACAAACCAATAAGAAACATTTGCCTGCACACAATGGCCTGTCACACTTCTTTTTTGGCATGAACTGTGGCATGTACTCCACTTCAACTTGATCACAGGACAGAGTAGCTTATCTCATTCCTGCTCTTAGGAGAAAGTCAGGGGGTTCAGGTGAGCTCAGTTGAATGTTGCATTAGAGAAAATCAATCTGCCCCAAATCAAATAGCAGCATTCAGGCCTTTTTCCTCCCTGTGTCCATATTGATCACCAATACAATTGTACGGCCACCCAGGATGTTCAGTAAATGCAGTGATAAATGGGAAATGGAGACAATGGCAGAGTTTATCACCAGCTGATGAGCCCTGTGGGACATCGATTACCAGAGTGAGACCCCTTCTCAATGTCTGTACTGCTGGGTCTGAAATGTATGAGTTAGTCTGAACCTTGAGACTTTTGAAATGCTTTTAATGCTTAAGACACCACACCTCGTTCACGTCAACCCTGGCTCCTAAAAGTTATGTTTGTACACTACTAGTTTGTAACAGTCAATATGTTTTGAGGTAAAACTAATCTCACCTTTTATTAGAAAATGTTATTGATTAACATTTGTCAACCTTCCTCTATGACTTGTGTACAGTACACAAATGTAGCGTTCACTGAAAATGCATCTTTCACGTCACAAGAGTGTCAACAAACTGGTTGCAACATTACTGCAAAGTCACCATCAGCTTTACAGTGTTTGCAACTGGTTTAATTTGTGAGGAAATGACTACAAAAATGTAATCTAGGCCTAATTTACTTAATTTATCTCAGCCAGACGACAGACAACGGTTCAGTGTTATTAAACTGGTTAGTTATTATGCTTTGAGTTCTGCCTCTGAAGGAGGAATGATGGACAGGAGGCCTGCTTCTATTTCTATGCTGCCATTTATTGTGTTGATAGTAAGAGAATAAATGTACTGTGCAGCCATTGAGTTGGTTAGCCAAAATCCGCTCCCAGACTCCCACTATAAGATATCAACAAGGTAGTAATATGACAAGTTGAGCTGTGTTAAATACATCACATCATGACATGTGAGTGTAGCAGCGAGCTGTACTATACAAAGTGACAGGCTTCAGTCACTTTAAAGATGTCTGCTTGTTTGATAGCGAGTAGTGATGTGTGGTGTTTTCTGAGGAGAGTGATGTGCAGCGAAAAAGACTGGCCCGACACATCAGATTCATCTTGAAACTGAATGTCAGTGGCGGCTCTTCCCTCTTGTCAATCAGTACACGAGGGATGAAGGAGAGAGAGGAGCTCACAGGAAAGGCAAGAAATGAAAAGGAAAAACACAGCAAGAGTGAGACTGGCTGCTCTGAGATAAGAGCGAAGGTGTCAAAATGTAATTTGGAAAGACTTTTGAAGATATTCTATTCTCTCTCTCTCTCTCTCTCCCTCTCTCTCCCTCTCTCTCCCAGCTTCGGTTATTAAGAGATCTCCTTTTTGTCACTTGAATTATCCTCCCATGTAAAAAAAAAACAACAACAAAAAAAAAAAAACTTCTTTAGCTTGTTTATTTATCTTGTACAGCGCCTTTTATTTGTACATACGGTATAGGGTAAATTATATAATTAGGTGACCTTTCCACACATGATGCACTTTCCTTTGCCTCAAGGGGGGACTCTTATCTTGGAGTGAAGAGACAGGGCAGCCTGTACTCTCAACAATACTCCTGAAGCTATTACTGTGACTCGTGCCACACATGAAGTAGGGTGACTGTGGCTGAAAGGAGGACAAAGGACTGCAAGTCGATCATTGCATGTGATGTTAAGCAGGATTTCACTGTGTACATGATTTTCGCAGCAAAACTATCCACCACTCATTGATTTAAAAAAAAAAAAGTAAATGATATCATAAAGGATCTTTTAGCAGTATTTTAAATCCATGCCATGCTAAGCAGTTGGAGGACTACAGCATCGCTCACGCTTGCAAACGCCCACCGAGAGTTCTGTTTTTGTCTTTTGTTTCACGCTCTATTTTAAATGGTTGCTATGATATCTTGGCCCACACATTCACATTAAAACATACACAAAACACATGAAACACAAATTAAAAAACAAAAACCTTGTTAGTCCACAAACTTAAAATTAAAAATTCACTAGGTATTTGCCTCTTGGATGGGGAGATGTTCGATGCATTTTTCTTGAAGAGAGGTAAAAATGGGTGTCTGAAGCAGTATGCACATAATCAGGACGCAGAGATTAACTATGGTTTGAATTTGTTAGGCAAGTGGTCATTATGCAGTGTCTAGGAGCTTCAGGACACTGGGGTCATTACTGTAATATCTAACTGTAAGTGCTTTATCATTATCTGTTTTTTCACTTTAACTACTCAGACTTTTAATGTTAAGTGTGTCAGTAATTCTTCACCTTTTCCATGTGACTCAGATGCGTTCAGAAAGAAATTATGGGCTGCTGCAGTTCATTTAGATTGACCCACCAACAGGTCTGAGACCTCTTGAACAGAGCGCCTGGTTTGAGAATAGTGATTTGCAGACACAGGCCACGGTATTTATGGTTATTCATCGGTTTTGGACAAGCACTAACCTGGCCTCCTTTTTTTTCCCCCGCTACTGTGTCTGCCCTACTTCTGCTCTTTAAACATGAGCAGCAGGGACACATTCATGTGCTCTTTAACACAGGCAGCCATCAGACCTGTGCAACAGATATAACCCCAAAAATCAGTTATTTAACACCTCATTTACTAACTTTGCAAACTACAAACATTTTGCAACTGGTGAAATCTGCAGTGACAGAGAATTTAAAGCTATAGCCATGAAAAAAAAGATGGCGGCCAATCATGTTGAAGCTGTGGCAGGTGTGCATCATGAAACATACAATTTGAGCAGCATCTCATTCAACTGGATTTTCAACAATCTGCTTATTGTACAGTCTCAACTCCCTGGCACAGCTGTAGGAAACACTGGATGGATGTTCGACTGTACCACCAATTAGACAACTAATGAGCACATTTCGTGTGTGTGTGTGTGTGTGTGTGTGTGTGTGTGTGTGTGTGTGTGAGGGAGTGAGTGAGAGAGAGATAGAGAGAGAGAGAGCACAGGCAGCAGAGACAGCCTGAACAGCAGTTACATCACACGAGGCGTCAATACTGAGGCTTCAGCAGCAGGGGCAGATTCAAGTTCTCTCTAACACGTGCAGCCATCAGACCTTTGCATCACTTTTCAAACCCAAAAATAATTATTATCTAGCGCCACACTATACTAACTATGCAAACTGCAAACATTTTGTAACCTACCAGTAAAGTTGAATCAGTAATTCTATATTCTTTTCCATTTCTTCACTTTCATATCTGCGTAGGCTACATGGATTGAAATGTATTGTTTAATTGTTCACCTATTTATTGCTTCATTTATTGTTTAATTCGCTCTCTCTGAGACACACAGGCACAACCTGCTGCAGCCTCATCACATTGGAAACTGAAAGCATCTGAGAACAGCACCATCTAGAGGCCAGATGAGCTCATGACTGCAAGCAGCAAAGCAAAGCATAATTGCAGCAGGAGAAATCTTTTGGTCTTACTTGAGCAGGGCTTGCCCTGAAGGAGTCAGCAGGTGCAATTATGACAAAGCTGAAATAATGGGAAAAGATATTCTTGTCAGGGCTGCTGTCATGACTGTTAAAATAAATGCAGCCTGTTGCAGCTCAAACACTAAAATCAAACAATCCACAAAACGCTCTCCCGCTTGAGTGGGGAAGTACATCCTGTGATTCAGCTTTGCAGGGATTTACCTGTCTTTGAATGTGGCACCAATACAATTTTCTGGGCGTCTGAGTGCTTCATCCCACCTCCTAAATACCTGTGTAGTGTGAGGGCTGTCCTGGCTCTGTGGGAGAGAGTGTGGAGGCGATAGGTGGTACAGTGGTGATTCCTCAAAACTTCTTTTTTTCTTTCTCTCACATTCACTTATATGGGCATTCGTTTATGTAACTGTACCTGCAACAGCCCACACCTCTCTCTTAAATGAGCTCTCAGCAACCCAGTAGCCATTCAAAGGTCAAATGAGCAGGTGCAACAATTTGTTTGTGAGTTGTTTAGAATTAGATAATTGTTTATTAGGCCGTTGAGTATGTGTGTTAATTACTCCCATGTTAGCTGCACGCAGTTGCAGTTCTGGCTGCTGAACAGCTCTGCTTCAGTAACTGGAGGTTAAATAAACTTGCTGAAGGGCAGTTTCACAGCGGACAGTGAGCAAAGAGATTCCCAAGACAGTCTGGAGACTTTTCCACCAGATTGGCCACAACTGTTTGTCCAGTTTGTACTCATCAACATCAGCTCATCATCACAACGCATTAAGTGTCCTGGTCCCTTGTGCCTGCTATCCCCTTCACACATGCAAGACGGAGGGGAGCGGACGGGAGGGGAGGGTTGTTCGTCCTCATCTCCTCACAAGCTGGGCGTCTAATAACTCATTTGATTACACAGTTGGACATAAATTTGGTACATCAACTCAGGAACTCTCTGCTCAGACAGCGGAAGAGCTGAGGGCTGAACTGTAAAACTGTAAGATTAACCCAGAAGATTTCCTCTTGGACACCTGCTAGTTTTGGAATTTTATCTACATAATTAAACATTAAATATGGTTTTCACTGGCAATAGGAACCATTCAGTTTTAGAAGATTCATTCAATGTCATATTACATGCGATTTTGTTCTTGCATGCGACAGCTGATAAAATGTCTTAAGGCTGATGTATTGGCGTGAGAGTGAGGAATGTAAAAATAAAAGTTTTTCCCAGTGTAATCTGCACCGTGACAAATCCTGAGCACCCAGTACACTGCATGAAACATCCACTTCACAAACAGATGGATAATGTCAGCATTTATGACTAATATCAAATAAAAGGAGGTTAGTAACAGGGTTAAAAATGAACTGGAAAGGATTGTAATGACTGTATATAGTGTGTCTTTTAATGATTTTGCATGTATTCTGTGTCTGTGTGTGGTAATGGGTCTGCTGACTGCAAGGAGAAGGAGGAAGGGTTTTGTCTCTACGAATCCAGATACAATTTTGCTGCCGCTGTTCTCATAACTGGTCAAAATGTTATGAAGTGTAACTGACTGAAGGGATTTGGTTTGGCTCTCTGCACACTCAAAGTGCCACGCTGTAAAGATGGCAATAAGGTGGACAGCACAGATCAGATTTTTAAGACACTGAAAGACACATTTTGTGCAACAGGAAAGAAAAGAGTAAGAGTTTCAAATCATTTTTCATTGTAAAGAGTGACTGTAACATTACAATCTCCTTTTGGTTCATTGGTTTTTTGTTTTTTTACTTAAAAAAAAAAGTGGTTTGCAAACCAACATAAACTCATAAAGAGGCTGATACGATTAGCTCTCCATTAGTAATTTGGATTGTAGCATACCAGAAAACAGATTATAAAAAATGTCTATCTCAATTCCCCAGAGCCGAGAGAAAAATAAAATAATATCAAACGAAGCCAGAATTTTACATTTTATTACTTTACATAGGAATTACACAGTGTTAATGTCTTAGTTCCCAGAGGATAGGACTTTTACAGCCTTTAGTAACTGCGGATGATCATTTCAAATAATTTTTCCCAATAATACATGTAAAGCCTTAAAATAATAGACACAATGTGTAGGATATTTACAGTGTGTTGACAGGGGTGACAGAGTCCAGGACACTCTTGTTGCTTGGTAATACCAACCTTAAATTGTACGTTGTGTTCAAATTGAGGTGCGTGTGCTGAAAATAGAGTCCAGCAGGTCACCTTAACCTCTGAGCTACACCAGGTCAAGTTAGCCACCCCCCAGCCCTGGATGATTACATGCTCTGAATCTGCATAACACATTCCTTTAAATGTACCAAGAAAACTCATTAATGGCAGGAGGAAATTGGTTTTGTGTGCTCTAGTATAAAGTACACAGTAATTTCTCTTTTCCCCCCCATCAAGACGTGGGATCTAAAAATTCACATGCTACCACAACACAGCACAGCATGACTCCACACTCCCACCAGGCCGTGTGTGAGGGGACTGAGGGACAATGCTGAGGAGGTACAGTGACTGATGATCACTTGTAATCAGCTACTCTGTTTTACACTTTCCTGACTCATGTTTTTTTTTTTCTTTTGGATACTTTTATTTATTTATTCAGGATTTTTTTTCCTCTCTCTCTCTCTCTCTCTCTCTCTCTCCCTCCCTCCCTCAATCTCTTCCTCTCGTGTAGCTTGTCTGGAAGAGGAACCGAGCCAACCTCACACCAACAGGCAGATGACACCCACGCTAGGTTATCCCTTGCTCACTTCGAGAACTACCCAGATCCACCCACATCCCCGGAGAGAGACTGTGTGAGGGAGGCATAGGCAGGGAGGGAGGGGAGGGGAACAGGAGGGGGCATGCCTATTCCTGTGTGCATGTGTGTGATTGTGTATGTGAGTGTGTGTTTTTGGAGAGAAGGGGACGGATAGACGGCGACATAGGGGAGGGGAAGGTGTGCGCGCCTGTGTGTTTCCTCTCCTGTCTGCACCCTCACCTCCACTTTTAATTGGTTGAGTAGGTACCGTCACTATGAAAGCGGCCGGAACAGGCAGCACACATCATCATGCTTTCTGCACAGCTGAGTTTACAAAGCACCCCACATGAACATTTAATAACTTTGATTGCCTTTTAATTAACCCTATAAAAAAAAAGAAAAAAAAAGAGGATCTTTTTATGGCCCCAGGGAACGGGCGAGTGAGCCCGAAGCCCACAAATGAAATGTTGCCTACTGAGCATGAAAAACACTACAGTTGCTTATTAATTAACACATTAGTTATCATAATAATATTTCATAGTGATTAACCTATATCACCACGTTGCCATAACTGAACCTCCTTTCTCATACGCTGCGGTGATGTGCCGTTCAGGACAGTTCGTCTCATCACTTTCATTCATGCTCATCGATTCCGCTGATCCTCTTTCCGGTACCTTTGGCTCTGCGCTCATATCTGCGTAGTTTGGTGTTTCTAATCGTTTGTCTCTGTCTCCCTGCTCAGACCCCTCCCTTTCTCTTCAGTCTCCAGCTCCCTCCCTCCTCCGTGCGCGCTCGCTGACACAGTCACTCTCACACTTACACACGCACTCGCGCGCTCACACACACAAACACGTCTCCCCCGCACACACACACACACACACACACACTCACACACACACTACTGCCTCCCTCCTCCCTCCTCCCTCCCGTCTTGGTGCTGTCTCATTCACTTCATCCACGCACTGACTCCAACTTGAGGCAGGAGAGGAGGGGGGGCGGGGTTGGATATATACCTCCACGAGCAGGCCACAAGGTACACTGAGACTGGATCCACTTGCAGTGCAAAGACCACAAGCAAGAAGACTCCGAAGCCGGGAGTAGAAGTACCAACATTTTATCCTGGAGCTTAGAGAGAAAAAGACAAGCGAGACCACACAGCGTTTGGTTCTACGGACTGTCTGCTGGAGCTCCGATACAACCAATTTGTCACTCCGCTATAAACCAGTTTCTCTGGATATAGCAGCTAAACAAGGTTGGTAGTAAACTCTTTGGAGTTTGGTTAGAGTCACTTTAATTATTCTTTGCTTGTGAGAGTGGACTGCACTGGAACTTGGGATCGACCCACCCGGGGTCCTGCTTGGACCTGGCGCATCCTTTCAGCGGCTTCAAACACTGCGAAAGTTTTGGCCAGAGCACAGATCTGAAGACTTCGAGTCGCGTCAGACTTTGAGATAAACTCAGCAGCTGCTTCCCCGAGCCCGGCGATCAAGACACCTGGGCGAGCGGACAGAGAGCCACTGACGAGACTTGAGAGGAGACGCACTTCCAGGTAAGAAGAGACGACTTTGATTTTACTTTTAAAACGTGTGTTTTGTCTTGTTTTTTTCTGTTTGTTTGTCCGTTTGTATCTTTCGTAAAGAGCCATGTGTTGCTGGTGGACGGAGCGGTCAGAGTTACAGAGTGAGGATAAGTGATGTGTATGAATATTGTCCTGCAGCTTCGGAGTTTGTTTCAGCAGATTTGTCTGTTTCAACTCTCTCTCTCTCTCAAGTTTCTCCACCGGCTTCTGCTCTGCGGATGATCGAGCAACTGTTGAACTATCTTTTGCACCTGTTTCAGCTCCTGTTACCATCTTTCCCATAATGTCTATTTCCCTACAGATGGTTTTTGTTTTTGATTTTTTTGCCCATAAATTCTAGTACCGTATCATGGCTCGTGTGTCGCCTACTATAAGTGTAGTACTGTAGTGGTGCAGGTGAGGTGATGTGGACGATCAGCAGCAGCAGCACAAAGTTCTCTGGTAACAGGTTGCTCAGTAAAACTCTCTGGAACTATTGTATGTGCTTGTATGGTTTAGATTGCAGATGATGAAGATGTTACAGTATTAGTAGCATAATGCAAACCACTAAGTTTTTTTTTTCTCTTAAACTACAATGGTTTGACAACTCAACTTAGAGTTGTTTGAATAACATACAGTCTGCTTTCATCAACTTGCAAAGCAGTCAGTTAACAGCCTCGGCTTCATCAGCTCTGCTTGTTTAGTTTTGCTTAAAGAAAAGAAGGACTCCTGCATCATATAACTCACTGTAGTGATTCCTAAGATCATTGCCCGTCTGCAAGATTGCAAATAAATCCCTTAAATCTGAGCAAACACACAGAGTCTTATAAACTTCGTCCCTAGATGCCTGAGAGATCATGTCAGCAATCTGCGGCAACTTGTTTAGTTCTGCTGTTGGTGGTATTTGCTGTCACATGGATCTGCAACAAAGCTACAAAGTGGTCTAGTTTCTTGCACACGTGTGCAAGTGCTTGCTGCGGGTACAGCAAAAAATACAAGCCTGACCAATTTTGTGGAGAAAGAGTGACTTGTAATGGCTACAAAAATGGCTTTTATTTCTCAGGTTTGCTTCAGCAAAAGAGAGCAACTTGTAAAGAAAAGAATGAGGTTAGGAAATTGTGATTGTCGGTCTGGCTTTATCCATCTATTGCATTCACACACACACACATATACACACACATGTAAGGCAAAAATGTATCATTCAATACAGACAAAAACATTCAGACTGAACAGCTCAAATGTTACAATTTAGTCATTGTAAGTCTGGCTGGAAAATCATAAGACTTCCAGGTGTATCATCAGATAAACAGTAATATATATCTTTTCATTGCTTTCTAGTGTTGTCATACAAATTACTTCAACATCTGCAGTCAGGGAAAATGTCACACATCTCATCAAATGTCTGCACACGCCTTATTGCTTTATAATGCAGTCTTGCTTCTCTTGGTTTTATACACCTCATATGAGCTGTGTACAGCTTTCTGTATCTGTGATGACACAGGTTACTACAAAACTGTGCACGCTGGCATAAATAGAGAGCCTGTCGCTGATGGTAATTTTTGCAGTTCTTCACTGTTTTTCACACTGATCTGCAAAAAAAAAAAAAGTAAATCCTGTCTCCATAACAACAAACTGCTCTGCTCTGCTTTGCAGATATGTTGTCGACGACAGCAAATTTACAGGCAAGAGGGAGGGACAGAAGGGACGGTGGGGAAAAAAAAAAAGTGAGGGACTATGTGGAAAAAGAGCAACACAGACTCCCGAGTTCTCCTACGACAGCTGGACCGCTTTCTTTTCACTGTGTGCCTCATCAGATGCCCATTCATGGAGCTTCCGGTTGTTGGGAGGCGGGAGAGAGGCACCCACCTACACAAAGCAGAGGTCTTTGCTGTGTGTTGCTCACAGAGAGGAGAGGGAGGCAGAGAGGGAGGCAGAGAGAGATGTGAAAAGAGATGTGAGGAATGTAATTATGAGTTCCCTGCCTGAAAAGTGCAGGTGCTTCTCAAAGTGAATGTCAGCGTAGGCATCAATTGTGCTGCTGTGTCTCTGCGCTGCCCCGTCTTTATGATTAACCTCTCGGTCACATAATACAAATACAGGTGTTTACTGGTAAGCCTTAAACAACACCTTAAGCTTCCTTCATGCAGACATTATCCAATTCTTGACCATACCTTTATGTGTTGTAGTTTAACAGGATGATGTCCGTGGTCTGTTCTACTGACAATCATGAGTGACAAAGGAAAGGAAAAGTACGAAAACATGAGAGGGCAGAAGAATAGCCCCGAATTCCTGTGAAAGATGTTGCTGAGCAACAGTGTTTCCTCCTCTCGTCTGAGCTCCAAGGAGCATCTCCTGTCGTTTTAGCCAGTCCAGTCGACTACAGAGATCTTGATATTGACTCTGCGCTCTTTCTCCAGGCAGGGTGCACGGTCATTCAGAGGCACAGGTCAGGGTGTAATCTGCATAAAGCTTGTTTGCACGATGATTATCATGGGAAAAGATAGATTGAAGACAAATTAAGAAAATTATGAATGCTTCATTTGAATGCATGCAGCTCCTCTGCAGAGCAGGACACACAGTCATGATTAGAGTAGGTTTTAGTGATTTCACAAGTTTAAAACCTGCACACTCCTGCTTTTACATGCATGCATTTGCATTAATATGCAAGAGTCATTTGTCATTCTAGGAGCATGGTTTGTATGCTCTGGTATGTAATGCACTTTATGAAACCCTACAGCAGGGTATGTAATCACACTTTGCCACTGACACAGACTATCCATTTCTCTTGTTTACCACTCAATAGGAGGAGTGCATTGTACAAATAACGGAACTAATAAGCGTCTGTGGTTGCCAGTGGCAATGCTTCTATGGACGTCAGACTGACGCACATGATTCGCAGTTCAGTTCAGTGTGTGGGAGGAAAGAGCAGGGGCTTGGAGATACCAGCCTGCTGTGAAGGACTGTAATTGCAGTACCGGAGCAATTATGTCCCGAAGAACTGGGCATTTTAGATCATCGAATCTGCCCTGAAACACTGTGATACTGATAAGAGGCAAATCCCTGATGCATAAATATCAGTTCGACAGTGGGTCCAATTAAAATGCATTTCATGAATATTGTGAAAAAATGCCTTTATTGTGGAGAAAGCTTTTTCTCCTGCATACTGATATATATATATATATATATATATATATATATGTATATATTTGGGGTTTTTTCTAATTATTTAGATGTTGGAATACACTGACAGATTTTTTTCCCTCTTCTTCATTCCCCAATTTTCTGCAGCTTCCTCGCTGATACAGACATGACAGATTGTCTGAAGCACTAAAACCTACAAGTCCATCAATTCTGCAAGAGGGGTTGTGAAGATAAGTCCGAAGATCTGAAGCAAGTGCAGTAACTTGCAACAAAGAATTCAAAGAAACAACCTGGTTAAACCAGCAATCACAGAAACAAGAACATCAACATCGTCTGTCAAAGCCGACCCAATGGCGCGGTCAGCTCTTACCGGCCCCTGCGTGGCCCTCATCCTGCTCTTCTTCGGTTTGACCTCCTGCACTCCCTCCGGCCCGGCCTCCGCCACCTGCGCCACCCTGGAACAGAGTCGCTTCTTCGGTGTATTCTCCTCTACGACCACCCTGCCCTCCACACCATGCTCCTGGACCCTGCAGAACCCTGATCCTCGCCGCTACACCGTCTACATGAAAATTACCAAGCCCACCGACTCCTGCGTGCCCCGCCAGATCAGGACCTTCCAGTTCGACTCCTTTATCGAGACCTCCCGCACCTACCTGGGCATGGAGAGCTTCGACGAGGTGGTCAGGCTGTGCGACGCTTCAACCACTGTCACCTACCTGGAGTCAAGCAAGCAGTTCCTGCAGATTCGCAAAGTGGCACCAAGGAACGGACTGGAGATTGTGGAGGGAGAGAGTGATGTCAGCGATTTCAAGGCCGAGTTTCTGGTCGTGGGGAAGAGGAACCCAAGTATGCCCGCCTGCCAGATGCTGTGCCAGTGGCTGGAGAAATGCCTGTCCAGTAGCACCCATGATAATCCCTGTGGCATCATGAACACCCCCTGCCAGTGCTGGGAGGCCCCAAAGAGGAAACCAGGAAGCTGCTACAGGGG
The DNA here is from genome assembly GCF_002260705.1 of Seriola dumerili. Lineage (NCBI taxonomy): Eukaryota > Metazoa > Chordata > Actinopteri > Carangiformes > Carangidae > Seriola > Seriola dumerili. The sequence continues at coordinate 9,913,531 of NW_019174365.1, read as the reverse complement.
CGGTGTCTACGTTGAGAGATGCCTTCCAGTTCCCAGAGACAATGGACGCGATGCTGAGATTATCAGTAAGTTTGTAATACGTTAGGTTTTTGTTTTTTTTGGTTTGTAAACTTTTTAAAATGTGATGGAAAAACAAGATGTTTAACCAAACATCTCACCTCAAACAAAACCAAGGTGTTCCCTTGTGTTTGTTGTGTTGTTTTGTAAAGACCTCCACCTTGTTAGACTGTTTATGGGGGGATCATGTTCTCCAAGGTCCCACAGCTCTGCAGGCTGTCTCCAGCCCTGCAATCACTCAGTGTTTGTGTCTTAGGAGCTGCTGAGGGTAATGATCCATGTCTGTGGAGCAGGGGCACAGGCGGAGGATGTGCACTCTGACACCACAGAGTAATGAGAAGTAAATGAAAGGTGTTACAGATTTGCCAGTGCACCTTAAGGCCTAAGTGGCAGGATCCCCTGAACTGCACACATCACCAGCTCTCCATTTTGTCTTAGGTAGGCATGTTAGGTTGGCAAGGAGTCGGAGGTTGTGGAGAGATAGAGGGCATGTTTGTGTGTTAGGATGGATGGGGTGGGTTGGATTGGGTTGGGGGGGGTCAGAAAAGAGCACAAAGAGCTCACAGTCAGCTGGCAGCGGAAATCGAAGTGCAGCACTTCTGGTCGTCATAGCAACCCGCCTGTCAGCCTTACACACCGCTCTGCCGTGGTTCACACAGTGAGTGGTTAAAAGCGAACAATCACCATTTCAAATGAAATATCTATCGGCGTGAGTGCTCGGTACTGCTCACAAAGAATCGTCCTCGCTCATTCTTCACGCATAAAACAAATATTACTCACTTCCTCTTCTTACATATGAAGTTTACAAGTTTACAAAGGGAGGGTTTTTTGAGTCATGCTTTTGCACACTTTTTGTACAAAGAAAGTTTCACACAACCTAATGTTAACTATAATGCTGTAATTTCATTCAGTGCCAGTTCCAAACCTTGCTCAATATCTTTTCTCATGCCTTCCTTGCAGAGGGCTGGGCTGGTTGGGGCCGCTGGTCCGTATGCAGCCAGGAATGTGGCGGCGGAGTCCAGGTGCGCAGCAGAGCCTGCCAGCCCGAGGACAGTGTGTGCGAGGGAACAGTTGAAGAGGGGCGGGCCTGCAACCCTCAGCCCTGCATTGGTAAGCCCACCTGTCATTTAGTCATTCAGCCGGGAGCACTTGGCTGCAGATGGCTCGGATGCAATGCAATAATCATGCAATTTTCAAATTCTCTCAGGCAAGGAGCGCAACAGGAGCCAGGGTCTGCGGGCCATCATTGGTTTGAAGAGAGACAATGTTGATGATACCCACCATGGAGTTGTTGCAACTCAAACAGGTGAGATAGGAAGGTGGTTAATGGACATTTTAGACACTGTGGTGTAGTTGGGGATTATTAATTTATACATAATGCAGATTTTGCAGAGGTGAATGCAAAGAATCAATGGCTTACTGTAAAAAAAAAAAAAGAAAACAGTTCAACCACAGATGCTAAAGGTGGACCAGAGAATCTTTTTGAGTGTTTATTGCTTGGTGTGCAGACCCCCTAATTCATGTTTTCTCCACTGTAGACACTAAGACCGACGAGTGGTCCTCCTGGAGTTCGTGTTCAGTCACCTGTGGGGAGGGATGGCAGAGCCGTACCCGCGTCTGCGCTACTTCCTCCTTCACCACCCAGTGCACTGGACCCCTGCGTGAGAACCGGCCCTGCAACAACACAGTCGTCTGCCCCGGTGAGTGTCTGGTTCTTCCTCTCTGATGTGAGCGAGAAAATGTTAGGACTGCACTTTCTGAAGTACGCAATTGAGGTAAAAGCCATTATCCCTAAATGATTTCCATTTGTACAGTATCAGTCCCAAAGGAAAAGTAGATGCAGAAAAGCAGACAAGCGAGAGAGGCATTTTTGAGCTTTCACACACTGAGATTTTGATTGCAGAAAAGAGGCTGCAATTCAATATCAAGTAAAGTTCCCTAATAGTTTGTAGATGTAGGGATTGTGTGGAGGACTGCCCCACCTAGTGGAGAGTTTACAAAATATGCCTGTAGTGCATAGCCTGTGAAACCTCAAAATGAGTCACAATACCACAAATTCCAACTTCTTTCATCAAACAATACCTGTTTGTAACCCATGTGCAGTGGATGGTGCTTGGGATGAGTGGACCCCCTGGAGCCTGTGCTCATCCACATGTGGTCGTGGTTACCGCGACCGTACCCGCACATGCAAGCTGCCCCAGAATGGAGGAGAGCCTTGCCGCGGCCCTACAAGACAAACCAAGTTCTGCAACATCGCTGTCTGCCCAGGTGAGTCAGGGATCTGAAATCATTGCAGACTCGTATTCGTGGATATATATATATATAATGCAAAAGAAAAAAACAGATTATAATTGTTGTTTCTTCTATGAATCACTGTAATCATCTGCTACCATACTTAAAAACCCAAGACAACTGACTCTGGCTGTGATATGTGATCGTTCGGTTAACTGATTCATATATAAGAGCTAATGAGACCACTTATTGGCATCACCACTGTCATAAACAGCAACTGCAGTGGCAGGTTGACATCTGACGCATCAACACAATAAAAGCCTCTGTGGGGGATTAGTCAGTAGCTTTGTAATAACTGTCAGTGACTCATACTTTGCTCATGGTCACTCAACATATTAGAAGCTTAATTCATTCCTACTTTGCCACCTACCCATGTGCAAACAGGACTGAACTCATTTAGAAGTCACAGCTGCAGTTTGCACAGATTGTACACCTTTTCCACACCAGGTTTGGTGATTATCATAAGTACTACATGTGCTGTTAGTTGAGAAGTGACTTTTTTGCTGCAGTTGCACATTAGCATCAGCAGATGTCTCTCTGTGCACCACAGCTCAATTACTGCCAGTGTCTGACACACAGGATGGGCTGTTAGGCAAAGTCATTATTGAGAGATGATTGCATATTTCATTTGAAACTGAAAGACTCAGGAAATTAAGTCATGCCTTAATGGTCTATTTAGCATGATAGAAATTTTATTTTGACCAATCTAAGTTTTTAAGACTGCACACTATTTTTTAAATCTATTTTACAAGGCAACATATAATAGGAATTGTGATTGATTTTTTTTTTCTTCTATTTTTGAAGTGTTTTGATCTTTTGAGACCATTATACTCCCAAACTGAAATCTAATGTCCATTATGAGATAAACTTGATTTTAGTTTTAAGGACAGTGGATATAAGAGGTTGAGAGGCACATACAGTCATGCTTGGACGACAGATAACCGAGCTCCAACTTTCTGTTTCACTTAAACTCAGCTAAAGTAGGTCATGTGAAATGTTAATAGCATCAGTGAGTGTGCCGTGATGCCTGTGTGGCCTGAGGGTCTGTCTTGTCCTTGCACCCACTATAACTCTGTCTGCGTGTATGTTCATCTGCTTCCCTCTAGTGGACGGATACTGGAACGAGTGGTCTGCCTGGAGTGCATGCTCTGCTTCTTGCTCTAACGGCACCATGCAGAGAACACGGGAGTGCAACGGGCCATCCTACGGCGGCTCTGAGTGCCACGGCAGCTGGAAAGAGATGAGCAACTGCTTCCTGAAAGACTGTCCCGGTAAAAAAAAAAAAAAGAAGAAAGAAACTGTATTTTCAGATTCAAGCAACACTCAAGTCCAATTAAAAATATATATGAAGTAGACATATCACTGCCCAGAGTTCATGTTGTGCAATATTGTGTCTTTAGTTGATGGACGCTGGCATGCATGGAGCTCATGGGGCAGCTGCAGCAAGACTTGCGGTGGAGGCATTCAGCAGAGACAGAGAGTCTGTGAGGGGCCTTTCTTTGGTGGAGAACCTTGCCCCGGTGAAAAGGGAGAGCAGAGGCGTTGCAATGAGAAGAGATGCCCTGGTTAGTGACTCTAATACGTAGCAATGGATGATGGATAAGCGTGGCTTCACTATAATACAGTCCAATTAGCAAATAAATTAGTCATCGCATCATGCATTATTCTTGTAACCTTTCAGAGCCCCATGAGATCTGCCCTGAGCAGAACACTGGAGATGTTGTGTGGAAGAAAACCCCCGCTGGAGACATGGCTGCCATCGCTTGCCCTTCTGATGCCTCAGGTACAGTGGCAGTGAAGACAGTGATGATTTGTTTCACTTTGCTTTGCTTGGATATGTAAAACTGTTTGTCATGCCAACTACAAGGACTTTCTTTCATGAACAGGTATGATTCTGCGCCGGTGCACCCTGGACGCCGTAGGTCTTGCCTCCTGGGAGAGCCCAACTCACATCAAGTGTGTCTCTGAGAACTATGACAACATTCAGATGCTGGTAAGATGCTGCCCTGATGATAATGTTAAATGCCCCATCTCTTAATAGGGCTAATTTCTTAGTAGTGCAGTCAAACCAGCGAATGTCAGAGGGTCAGATTAACCTCTTGACTTGTCTTCTGTAGTCAAGGGACTACATCTCCAAAGCGCAGATGGGGCAGAGCGTGGACGGGGTCGCTGAGGTGATTTCACGCCTGAGATTCTCCTCTGATGAAGGAGCCAAGTACAGCGGCGACCTCTTGGCCATCATGGAAATCCTGAAGAACACCACCGAACTGTACAAGGGAACCAGGCTGAGACTGAGCAACGCTGATGTCGCGGTAAGATGAGCTCTTGTTAGTTAACCACTGAAAGGATTCTTTCATTCTCAACAACGTGCTACATATGTACATATTTAAGAAATAATAACATCACCTCTCTTATGCTTCTCTGGCCAAAAATAGTTTCTAATTAAGATGGATTTGGTATCTTCTTACACCTTTGACTCCATTTAATGATCTGCAGAATTACGTCCAGACCATCAGCAACTTACTGAAGGAGGAACATCGTGACAAATGGGAAGAGGCACAGCTGGTACGTGAGAAGAGGGTGTTTGTATGAGAGGGGGGAAAAAATAAGTCTGTCATGCTAATGTTCTTGTGATGAGATGAGTGTGTGTGGGACAATTTGAGTGAGAGAGAGAGAGTTGTTGGGGTGTGTATGAGAGAGTTGAGAGAGTATCAATGACTGGCGTGCTTGGGCTGATTAACACTCCCACGATTTGAATACAATAAGAATATGACGTCCAGAGTTAAAAAGTATCTCAGATTAGACAATTACAAGAAAAAAAAGCATTAAATTAAACATCTACAGCCTGACTTATCATTTAGCACTACCTTTTTTTTTCTTTTTTTTTTTTTTTTTATTAATTCCTAAGTTATTCTTCCAACAGACTAAACAGGACTTTGTCTAGTTTGGCCACCTGTTGATATATTGCCCCCCCCCCCATTTCATGGCACTCTCTGTGTTCCTGTTAAAGTGAGTGAGGAAACAGTTCCTACTAATAAAGTTCCCTGAGAAACTGTCTGTTTACAACAACAACAACAACAAAAAAAAAAAAAATTAGACAAACAGAAGGCTTCCACTGCAGAGCGTGAAACCCATATTTGTGCACAAATTGAAAACTGGATGGTGAAATAGCAAGGCCACTGCGACCAGAGAAAGCGAACACTCAAAAGGTGACAGCGAGAGAGGCTGAATCCAGGAGAGTCACTACGCCCACTTTGCAATCTGCGAGTCTCTTACATGCCATCTTACATACCGATGGCAGTTGTAAGGGGACGCAGACAGCACATCGCATAGAAGCACACACCTTTGCGCCCACATCACTGCAGTTCTGCGTCAGAGACACGCAAGTCAGGCAGCCCTCCCTTCCTCTGAGCGAGTGGGAGAGGACAAAAAAACCAGAGTATGAATCAACAGTCTGCCCATTTATGGCCTTAAGGAAGTTTGGAGGTTGCATAGCAGCAAGAAGTGTTTTTTTTTTTTTTTTTCACTCTAATACTGAGAGCTCTGAAATAATAAATACAAGCTGGACTGACACAAGAATAGGAAATGTAGATATGGACATGAAATCAATAACCTTGTTAGTTGCATGTAAAGAAACTAGATGAATGTGCCACTGCCCTTTCCTCATACTTTCCCTCTTCTTAAATCTCTCCTTCCTTCTGTTTTGTTTTTTGTTTTCTGCAGATGGGTGTCAGCATTAAGGAGTTCCTCCGCCTTGTGGAGGACTTTGTGAACATGATCGGTATGCAAATGAGCGGCTTCCAGGACATTTATGAAGTCACCGAGAATTTTGGTGAGCCTTAATTTCCTCTGCCAGCTGCTCTCTGCTCATGTCTAGTCAGGATGATTTGTCCTTTCTGCAGCCAGAGAGTGCATCAATCTTAATCTCGCCCTCTGAATCCGAGTCCATGCGAGCAGCAGCAGAATGCATCAGTTATCGCTTTGACAGTGTGTCAAGCCCATGAGCGATACCATATCACTTGTGCCATCTCCCAAGATGTCGTGCATCTAATCATAAGTATATTTCACAGAACACATACACGAACTTATCAATCTGTCGAATACGGCACTGTAAGAGTAACTGTAAAGTTCACACTCTGAATCACTGTGACTTGTGGGGCTGTTTTGGCTCAGTGAAGGTGACATTCCTCACTGGATTTAGTGGGAGATCACTTCTCCGGTCGGACACACGTGACGCATGAAACAAAAATGTCCTTGGCAGCGTTTGCTTCAGTTCATTGAGACGATTCTTAAACCAACGCAGTGTAGATAAGAAACTGCGTAGAGTTAGATGACCTCTAAGTGCTTTTTCACTAACTAAGCCTCTGTCTGTCAATCTCCGCCCGTCTTAGTGCTGAGCATCCACAAGCGCCCGGCAACTACAAACTCCAACTTCACCTTCCCTGTGAAGGGCTGGAGGGGCATGTTGGACTGGGTTAGGACCTCCGAGGAGAAGATCTCAGTTTCCCGTGATGCTTTGTCCATTAAACAGTCTGGTAAGAGATATCAACAAAAATTTTCTTTGAAGATCAACTGATGTTCAGTCTTATGAATTTGAGTCCAAGCATGCATTTTATTCTTTCCAGATGGCAATGATGCTTTTGTGACTGGCATCGTCCTCTACAGAAACCTCGCTTCTATCCTGTCCTTCCAGAGGTAATACAAATTTTGTGTATGAAACTGGCCTTCCATGAAATACATTTTGTAGTCACAAGATGGCACTCCTTTCTGAAAGATTCGCTACCTCTATATTTTCTCCTACATTTATTGTCTCATCTTTTAATATAAGGCCTTACAAATACCCCACATCACCTTGACCACATTGATTCATGCTATAATGTCTCACTTGCACCACGCTGACTGTGTCATTTCCTCTTTCTCCACAGTAACACCACCCTGCTCAACTCCAAGGTGGTGACAGTGATCGTCAACCCCACAACATCTCTCTTGTCGTCCCCCGTTGAGATCGAGTTCCCCCACCTCCAGAATGTAAGCCTCTAATGATTACCCCATCTAATGGAGCATTATGAGAAAAAATATCAGCCCCCCCCCCCCGCCTCCGGGTGTTCGCTCACCGCAATGCACAGAGCCTGACATTTGGTTGACATTTGCAGTGACACTGTGGATTTTACGTATACTTGCTGTCAGTTGAAACCCGGCAAAGAACAGAGTAACCAAACGGTCAGTTGATGATGATGATGATGATGATGACAAGTCATGTGCAGTAATTGGTCTCTGTAGCTGACAAGAAGCTGTTTTTAGTTTCGCACATGTATTACGGGGGAGGGTGGCGAGAAAATGTGGGCAGGTGGCTGGCGGCAAGCTGTTGCATCTCACACGTTTTGTAGTACAGTGTCCCAACCTACACGTTTCCCTTTTCTGCAGAGATTCCTCACACTGACGTCTTCCATCTGCTTCTCTGTTTTTTTTTTTTTGCAGGGCACCATGAATGAGACGTGCCTCTCATGGGACGAGAGCGAAGCGTAAGTGTTGACCACAGTTGTTTTTCCTTGTAAACGTGCATCTAACCATCGCTCTCGCATCTCTCTCCTATCCTGGGTGGCCTCATCAGCCGATCCGTGGGCTTGTTGGTTCCTTCGGTCACTGCATATGAATATTCAACCGCCCTTGATCGTACACTCACCTCAGCCATTTCTCAGTCATTTCTGACAAGGGGGACAGAGCAATGCCACAACATGTCGGCCCATCTCCCAGCCAGAAGCGACGGGCTTCACTCAGCTGTCTGACATACTTAACTGCATGACACACAGACTTAAGGAATGACAACGCCAACGACCCACAGTGGTCCTTCGCTGAGTGACACTCCGCTGAGATCTAATGGTCTCCTGCATTGCTTAAAGCATCCTGAGGAGGGAAAAATACGCAGGCAACACTTGAACGCAGCATCCCTATAGGGCACAGCACAGAGTTTCAATCTAAAGACAATGGCAGCTCTCCCTCCCTCTCCTCTCAGCCATGTTCATATGTCACTGCCACAGATAAAGGCTGTGGCGCTTGGGAGTTTTTAAAGATGCTTACGTGCATTTGAATGACTTATGAAAGCGGCTCCTGGTGGCCTGGCCTGGATCAAACAGCCCCAGGCTACACTCTGCCCTCCTGAAGAATACACAGGTGCACCATTTGCATTTAGATAGATTTGTGCACTTGTGGAGGATGAGAATGCACCTATGCCCAGACACCCCAACCCCCTATACACACACACACACACACACACACACACACACACATATATTTTTTCACATAAACCATAACAACTAGAGTCAAAGCAAAAGCAAAAATGAATCGAAGGAGAAAATGTAATTAACTCATTTACTTTCGGAGAGAGGGCAATGTGCCTCTAGTCAAATTAGATTCATTTTTGACAGCGGATGTGATTAATGGCAGGATAGAAGCCGTGGAAATGGCAGAGGAGGAAGCTCTGGCTGGGGGCAGAGTTTGGGGTCAATGCTTGTTTGCAGAGCTGCATATGTTTGTGAGCGTTCTGATCACAGGAAGAAGTCAATTATCTCCTCTGCCACTCAGATTTAACCAGATGGATACAGATAGAATGATCTTCAGCTTTTTGAGACATGAAAGCGGAGGATAGAGAAAAGCTCTGCATCACACATCACCACACAACATGTAACCCATCTACATGATATGACAACCTTTTCAACATTAGCACGCATTAAACGGTGCAGCCAAGCCTATACTTGGATGCCATTGCAGTTTATAAATGCCATGATGATTTTTCCCACCCATGACACTCTGTACCAGGCTTGCACCCGCTGGCTATGATGCCCCTTTGTGTTCACCAGCCAGTAGGAGCCTGGAGTTGCCGCTCATTGCCCTAACCTCCTCTGTGCTCTCTGGCATCTGCTGCTTGTGCTGCTCACACACAGAAGGCAGATCTTGATTTGTTCTGCTGAAGTCTCAGAACATCTGTAGCAACATACTGTGGATCCAGTGTTTTGGTAGAAGTTGATTCGAACTCATTGTTTAAGTGCATCTCATTTGAAAGATGGGCTCATTATGAAAGAAGCACTCATTATTGATTTTACTTTGTAATGTAATGGATTCTTTTTTTTTTTGTCTGATCAGACTTAGCACTTAGCAAGAGAGTTTAATAGGAACAAATCCTGCACATATATAAGGTCAAAAATGCCTTAATTTATGTACACTGATAAAGTGCAGTGTAGATTTCCTCACAACAGAGAAAGAAAACATCATAATCCAGGTGGTTCTCCCATCCTTGAAAAGAAAGAACACATTGTCCCTTTGTCTCCAGTGCACTGCCCAAGTGTTGCCATTAATCTTCTGTCTACTGAGGAAACATTAACCATAACAAGAAATGGTACAGATAATGCTAATAATGAGATGTATGAAGGCCTATCATCATGGCACAGATGGCTATTAATCACTTAAATGTGAAAGCCATCATCATCAAAGAGCTGCAACTGATCACCTCCTGTTATTTAAAATAATATTTATTGTTCTCACACTGGATCACAGAACTAATATATTAGTATTTAAATGTTATGTAAAATGTGAAAACTATGACTTTTCTATGCATTGGCGTTATTTAAAATTCAATTCAGATATGCCAATCATAAGCACAATTTTCTAAATATGGGGGGGGGGGTAAAAAAAAAAAAAGAAAAAAACATTATGTGGCATTCACATGAGAGATTAGTCAGATCTCTCCTCTCCTAACCCGTCGCTGCCTTTCCCTCTCCTTCCCTGTGCAGTTCCTCTCTGCTTGGGTCTTGGTCTGCTCGGAGCTGCAGATCGGTCCCCGTTCATTCATTCAGAACCAAATGCGTGTGTGACAGCCCCTCCACCTTCGCCATTTTAGCGCGCATCAACTTCGACTCGGTAAGTCTCCTGTCTCTTCACAAATGTTCGCTTGTCTTTTTTTTTTCTTTTGCCAACATCAACATCTTGAATGTTTCGTGTGATGCGTGTGTGTGTGAATGCGGTGCAGTGTGAACGTATAGTACTTGTTGTTTTCGATCGGTTTGCTGTAGCCGCTGCTGCCAGAGCCTCTTTGTCTCCGTGCAGGTGCCGCTGATCGGAGAATTGCAGCCAACCTGATTTTTTTTTTTTTTTTTAATTGAGTGGAAATAACTGAGCAACGTGTTGATATGCAGGAATTACATTTTTGGCTTTAAAATGAAATCAGTATGATTTGCATCGTTGCATGTCGATTGGGCACGAGTGCGTCAATTTGATGCCTATTTGCTTTGCAATAAGCTGCATAATTGACAAAATAATGTTAAATCTATTGCAGCAATAGCTTATGTAGGTGACGATTAAGAAACATTGATCCCGAGTTATCAATCACTCACAATGACTTTCCGATCATTCTGTAACCATTTAATTTCCGATTATGCAGGATTTTGAATTATGCATGTTTATCCTAAGTATACAGAGTTAGTGCGGGGGGGGGGGGGACTTGTGCGCAGCGGATGCTTTGCTTACCGAAATCTAACATTACGCATTGTTGTATTTCATGCGCAAAGACAATGTGTAATTTTCCCCCTGTAGACTGTGCTGCCTCTAAAGCTGCCTGCTCGCTCTCCAGTTGCCTTGGTAACGGCTTCTGCAGGCAAACTCGGCCTGTGTGTTTTTTTTTGTTTTTGTTTTTTTTTTGATAGCCCTAACTGAGATGCTGAGGGAAAAACACACACTCTCACACAGCTCCCTCCTCTCTTCTCTGAACAGCCCCCCAGGACAGAGGAAATGGTCTGTCCATCTCTGCTGTGCATCTGACTGCTGCTGCACACACACACACACACACACACACACACACACACACACACACACACACAAAACACTATCAACAGATGTCTATCAGCTTGAGGAAATGTATATTTTAAGTGCACATTTAGTTCATTTCCTCCTTTTTATTTAGTGTGCAGTCGGTGGCACAACAGATTAGGTGTTTGGACTGCAGTGTTTTTCTGCTGCTAAACCAGTTCAGCCTCGTCTTCTTCTTCTCTCTCTCTCCAACCTGTTGTTTACATCCTAGACTTGATTTGTCCTGCTGTTGCCAGTCTGGACAGTGCCTCCCGTATTTGTTAGAGGCTTCACATACCCCCTCGTTTCAACCTCCCGCGACAGTAAAAAGGCAGCTGCGCCAATCATTTCGTCTGCCAATATATCTGAATTCTCGATTACATCCCCCCCCCCCCTTATCCCTTCCTCCTCCTCCTCCTCTTCCTCCTCCTTCTTCCTCTTCGGCCACAGCAGCAAGTCTGAAAATGCCAGTGAGGTGGACCAATGAGAGACAGACGTCTGGTCATGCCCTGATGCCCCCCCCCCACCCTATCCCACCCCACCCCCCAACCCCGCCTCTCCATCCATCCTTTGATGTGTGCTGTGGACATTTTCAATAACATCTTCCTGCGAGCCACATGAGCAACACCAGCGAGAAGCGAAATGCAGAGAGAAGGGAGTGAGGAGATTTGAAAAAAAGAGCCAGATACTGCAGTGTGTTATCTCTCATTCAACATGGTCAGGGCTCAAGACTCCTGTAGCATCATGTGTGTCGGAAACATGGTGGTCCAGGGGGAGTAGCCCGCATAGTTAGTACAGCAAATGCCCTTGACCAGCGGTGTAACCAACCAACACCCTAAAAAGGAAAAAAAATGGCTAAGGGTTTCTCTGCACATTTTTCTTCCTTTTCCTGCTTCAGATTTGTTCAGAATTAGCACACGTGATTCAGTCAAGGACAGACAGAAGACATGCTTCATATTTAGGTCAAACTGGCTGTCTGGCTTTCACTCAGAGACCTGCGGTGCAAGCATCAACCCAGATATAGAGATTGGGAAGAGAGGGAACAGAACATACTGTATCACCCGCGTTATATATATATATATATTTTTTTTTTTTTCTTCTCCTAGATACGGTAAAGGCTGAAGCAAAAAGACTGCTCACCACTCTGCTATCTGCCATCTGTTTTGGGGCGCTTCTGATGTAGTTGGCTAGATTTTGAAACAAATTTGCCACACTAAATTAGTCTTTGGCTGCCGTAGGCCGGCCTTCACCAGCTGTGCTTTGATATCAGTCGAGTCTATGTGGGGCATATATTGAGACGGAGAGGAACAATCCTGCAAGGCTCAATGTTGTACCATTTAAATTCTGAGACACTATCAACAATGGCAGAAGTATTAGAAGCTATGCTTCACATACGCTTGCAATATAAGAATTTATGACCATCATAAATCAAATGAAGGCCAAAGCGGTGTCCATGTCTTTCCCCTCTGTCTGTGCTAATTTGATACCTGCAGATTTATTATATTTCAGGCCATTCTCTCACTCACCTTTTGGAGCCACTTAGCCCTTTCTCGCCCGTTTCCCTCTCAACTCATTATCCAAAATATAATCTCGCCATTTGGCAACGAGGACTTCTCCATTCACAGCCCAAACAACTGTAATCTACCTCACATGCTTTTGTGGTGATGACAACTTCATCGGAGGTGTTAGATTAGCTCAAAGCCTTATTAAAGCCACCAGAGTAGGTGTGAGACGGACGGTAAAACCACACAATTAGCTGCTGGTGATTTGTAGGTGTGTTAGCGAGGCAGCGAGGGGCTTTGTGAAGTCTGGAGGAGCTAAGATTTGTGTGTGCGGCAGTGACCCATCGGCCCTCCGGGTGAATGAGCAGCAGGGAAGACGGGCAAAAGACAATCCCTTCTCCGTTTCCTCCACCAGAGGTCCGGTGCCAGGGCTGCTTTGAAACATGGGACGGTCACCACCGCTGGCAGTGGCAGGCGCTAAGCTGCTGTCAGAGATCAGAAGGGCAGGTGGTGGCAGATTAATGCACAAGCGATAATGGTCCACCTGTTCACGCCTGCAGGGATGAGCAAGGAGCTGCTAGTTGGCACAATGCACGACGCCAACATAGTGTGAAAATGCTAAAGGAGAAGGGGAAAAGATGAGCTCAGGACATCTGACGTATTATTAGAAGGTTGTTGTAGCAGTTCAGACTAATGACTGAATACAACAACTCCCCCCTGAACTGCCCCTGGGACTTCAACACCCACCTCACCACACCCCACCCCACCCTCCACGCTTAGCAGATAGAGATATATGTGCAGCGTCCTCCTCGCCTCATTTGCTGACTCAAAAGCTCAATGGAGAAACGCAGTGACCCTGACCATTTGTTTAGTTTGCCTCTCCATCTTTCTGACGCGTTCACCTTGGGGTCACCTTGCCTCAGCCGTGGCCTGATTGTGCCATTCAACTGTTTGCCTACAGGGAGCTGTCTGCTATTCCAGATAGCGCACACCCAGAGGCTTCGCTAGTGCGTGCATGTGTATGCGTGTGGGTCTCAGTTTCCCCTCTGCATGAATGTGTATGCGTGTGTGCAATCAGCTCTAAGAGGCATGTTCGGTCTTGTCTCCTCTCTGTAGATCATGGACAAGGCACTGCTCCCGTCCGTGACTCTCATCGTTGGCTGTGGGGTCTCCTCTCTCACCCTGCTGCTCCTCATCATCATCTACGTCTCCGTGTGGAAGTAAGTAACCCTACGAGCACGAGCAAACTCTAGCCACGTCTGCCTCTGACTGGATATGATGTGTGCTCTGGTAATCCTCCCCGGAACTCATTCCTTTCGTCTCCCTTTTCAAAACTCCAGGTACATCCGCTCCGAGCGCTCCGTTATCCTCATCAACTTCTGCCTCTCCATTATATGCTCCAATGCCCTCATCCTTGTCGGACAAACTCAGGCTCGCAACAAGGTACGGCACTTCTTCTAGCCAATCCTAACCTCTTCCTTTTTAAACCTCTCTGAAACTCGCTGCTTTGGGGACTTTGGAAGTAGCGGTGCCACTGACACAGATTTCTCATCCTTCCTCTTCCCTTATCTCTCCGTCCTCCCGGGCTCCCACAGGTGGTGTGCACTCTCGTAGCTGCTTTCCTGCACTTCTTTTTCCTCTCCTCTTTCTGCTGGGTGCTGACAGAAGCTTGGCAGTCCTACATGGCTGTCACTGGTCGTCTGCGCAACCGCATCATCCGCAAGCGCTTCTTGTGCTTAGGCTGGGGTAAGAGCACCTGCCTTTAGGTTCATCTCTTCTCTTCTTTTGTTTTTGTCCTCCGCATCACAATAGCTTTTTTCTATTTTTTTCTGTTCTATTTTTTTTTTTTTTTTTACACTCTAACTTTCCCCCCTTGCACATTTTCTATCTTACAGGCCTTCCTGCACTGGTGGTGGCGGTGTCAGTGGGATTCACAAAAGCTAAGGGATACGGCACTGTCAACTAGTAAGTCTCAACCTGCCACTTCTGCTCCCTCCCTTCTCTCTGCATTCAACCAGAGAAACTCTTCCCTTAGCTCAAGCATTAATATTCTCCCTCCTTTTTGTTTTTCTAGCTGCTGGCTGTCTCTTGAGGGTGGACTCCTCTACTCCTTTGTTGGCCCTGCTGCAGCTGTTGTTTTGGTGTGTATACTGACTTCCCGGTCCATCATAATGCGTAGTCTATTTGTAAATGCATTACCCATTATTACATTGTCTCATCCATGTGTTTTTTGTTTTTTGTTTTTTTCTTCTTACAAACAGGTGAATATGGTCATTGGTATTCTGGTCTTCAACAAGCTGGTATCCAAGGACGGCATCACCGACGTGAAGCTGAAGGAGAGAGCTGGGTAGGTCTTATCGATCTTCTGTGTACACCAGAATATTGCGCTTATCGCCCTCATCAGTCCCATTACAGGTGTATTGATGATGTGCTTTGATATCAAGGCTCACAATCAAACAAGAGGAGAGAGTCGAGCTCTGCCTGTAGAGAAGCGGCCTGTATGAGCCTGTCGTGTCTAACCCGTTGTTTTCTCACCCTGCAGCGCGTCGCTGTGGAGCTCCTGCGTGGTTCTGCCTCTGTTGGCCCTCACCTGGATGTCCGCTGTCCTGGCCATCACCGACCGCCGCTCTGCCCTCTTCCAGATCCTCTTTGCCGTGTTCGACTCTCTGGAGGGTTTCATCATTGTCATGGTTCACTGCATCCTGCGTAGAGAGGTAAGAGAAAGCATTCAGATGAGATAAAGTAATGGGCATTAAAACAAAAAAGTTTAGTTGGTTGTCTTTATGAGGTTACATGAGCTGTGTTTTTGAACTTTTTTTTTTTTTCCCCCACCTCCTTCCATTAGGTTCAAGAAGCTGTAAAGTGCAGAGTAGTTGACCGCAAGGACGATGGGAATGGAGACTCTGGCAGTTCCCTTCACAATGGCCACACCCAGCTTATGGTAAATTTCTTGGCTTATTGCCTTTTTAATGTCTTGAGTGCCTCTTGCATTTTACCCCTAAATTGATATGTGCATACATTAAGCACTGATAGAACATCTTTTATTCTTTTATCAGCAGTCTGATAACGAAAAGGATGGAGACTCGAGCAGACAAGGTAAGCCCCTTTTTGCATCAACTTTTTCTTGCCCTTAACCATTTTTCCATTTGCATTTCAATTTCTGTGAGCCTTGCACTTAAAACATCTGATCATGCATAAAAAGACTGTGTTTATTGAACCGTATTTAGACGTGGCAACCATATTTTAGACGTGGCATGGTTCTTGATCATTCTTTAACTCTCTTACCATTTTTTCTTACAAGGAATGAAGAGCTCCTCTGAAGAGAAGATGCCCCCTCCTCAGCTGCCTCTCCCCATGGGCTCCAACTTCCACACCCTGCCATCCAACCCCAGTAAGAGCCACATGCAGGCCGTTCCCGAATATTCCAGCCACACCCTCACCCTGAAGAGAGAGAAGAGCCGGCTGGCCGGAGGAGTCGACCCAACCTGCGGGAAACCTGTGTACGTCTGCGAGGGGGAGCTCTTCAAGCAGCTGGATGCCGATCTCGCTCGGGTTCAGGCCGAGGGCAGCCTCTCTGATGGCAGCGGCTACGTCCTCATGCCCAACACCACCTCCACCCTGAGGTCCAAGCCCAAAGATGACCCGACAAAGTACAACATCAGCGTGGAGCAGCTGCCGCAGGCAAGGCTGATGCACCTCGGCGGGCCCTTTGCCGAGCCCCAGGCTGCCTTCGGGATGAAGTCGATCCCTCCCGACCAGGTCAGCGTGTCGTACTCAGAGAGAGACTCTCCCATCCAGAACATCCACAATATGTCCAGCGAGTCTCACATCACCCACAGCAGCTTGGAGAACACCTTCGAGTCCATGAACTCCATGATGTCCAAGAGTGAGACCATCTCCACACTGTCCATGAGCTCCTTGGAGGTAAGATAGATGGAGTAGTGTGACCTCTCGCAGAATAGTTGCTTCATGAATTTTTGTGCAATATTTCTAATATTCTTCTGAGACTTAACCGCCTTTCTTTGTCTGTCTTTTCCTTGCAGAGACAGAAATCCCGTTATGCTGAGTTGGACTTTGAGGTAAATATTGTTTTAATGCTGTCTGATCTAAAGACTAAAAATAACATGTGATAGATATGAAATGTATAATAGATTCCGTACATTTTGAGAGTAAATTATGTTTTTCTTTGCTTCCTGTAGAAAATAATGCACACAAAGAAACGCCACCAGAACATGTTCCAGGACCTAAACAGGAAGCTACATCATGCTGAGAAAGACAGAGAGTCACCTGCCTCTGACAGCAAGGTAACACATCAGAATAATGTGCTCATCCTCCATTTCCATAAACATTAATTTCCAGGAAATGCAGAGCAATATGGACAAACTGTAAAAAAGAGAAATACAACAGAGGCAATTCTACTTTTAAAATGAAAGATTTGTTGATGTAAGAATGACCTTATAAAACAACCAGTGGCTTGTGTATTGAACTGTGGTTGTCAATACCCTGAGGTCATTTGAATAAGGATGTATTTTCTTCCTTCCCTCCTTCCTTCTTACAGTCTGTGAGATGGAGTGTGTCTTCAGGTGGAAGTGACAAAACGAACCACAGCGTGAGTGTTTATATACAACCTCACACAAATCTCAAATTTACTGCCTATAGACGAGACACAGCATCAGATATTACACTTGCCTCGAGGAGGAATAATTTCCCCAAATGACAATATGACTTTCATTATTAGAAAATCACATTTGATGTAATGAGTCCCATTTCATTTTGATTAAATCAGGAATTGCTCAGGGCTAATGGGTGACACCAAGTGCTAAATGTGGCTCCTCTTTGTGCTTCAACAGGACAAACAGCAGGCTCCACTGGAGAGGCCATGGGAGGGAGTCCGGGGAATACCGCAGTCGCCCCCTGCATGGGTGCGCAAAGACCTGGAGCCCCTAGCTGCCTCACCTCTGGAGCTGCACTCTGTGGATTGGGAGAAAACCAGCACCACCATCCCTTTAGTGGGGCAGGACATCATTGACCTGCAGACAGAGGTCTGAGGGGGAGGGGGGGGGCGAGCGAAGCCACCTGATTTCACCTCTGTCACCTCTTTGGTTTGGGAATGAGATCCTATATGGATAGAGTAGAGGAAACCAAGAAAGGGAGAAAGTGAGAAAGTAGGTCCCACAATCAATGTCTTCAAACCCTCAGCCAGAGCAGGAAGTAAGGGAGAGAAGGAGGGATGGAAGAGTGGAGTTGGTGGTTATGGGATGTTTAATGTAGCTTCTCTGTGTGGACTTAAAAGCATCTCGAGTCCGAGTGCTCCGAAGGGCGAAGGGTTAGTGGAGCGATCAGTGGTTTCCATGGACCAGGACTGGTTGTGGTTCCATTAATGCTTCACTTGGGAGTTCACTGAACCCCTTCAGCCTGGGTTCAGAAGATGTGGTCGACATGTCTGTGCTTCTTTTTTCCTTCAACTCAACTTTGGAGAAAAATTTAATAATATTAAAACGGTGTGTCCTCCCTGCTTCTCGGGAGGAACAACCGGAACTCTTGGCTGCTTCTCTACCAGCCGAGTTACCTTCCAAAATAGGACAAGGCACGAGAGCATAAGGGATCAGTTTCATGTTTGGAGTCCAACACTCTGCACTTTGGTAGATGGCACACACATTTTGGTTTTGTGCCGTGGGTTATTTTATTTTAGTTTATTAGTTTGCGTGTTTATTTGTACTGCTTCATACCTGGAACTGCTTCAACATAACTGAATATGAGACTCTCTACTGAGAAAATAACTCTCCTCTACTGGAGAACAGGTTTAATCATGCTAATAGTGCTTCTCACTGTTGTTACCACCATGGATATTATTATTCCAATGATTACTGTCAGTGTTATGATTATTATTATTATTATTATTGTCATTATTGAGTTTATAGTCTATATTTTGATTTTTCATTCCCCTCATGACTATCAGGCACAAGTTCTATTGTTTTTGTAGACATAAAACATTAGGCTCAAAAAAAAAAAAAAAAGCCTCAGTGCATCTGTAATGTGTTCTGAGCCCATATGGACTGCATCGGGACAAACATACTGAGTGGTGATGGAAGTGGTGGTTAGTTACGCAACATGTCCTGGTTTCTCCAGCATTCTGCTTCGATACCAAAGCACCAGCACCAGAATGAACACGGACTCTCACATGGGAAGAGCAGTGCACTCTGGGGAATGCTGGGTGGAAAAGTTATGGTGGGTGGAGGGGTTACTGTACCCCACCCCCCCCCACCCCCTCTCAGCTGGCACAAGATGCAGGCTCTTCCATGTCGCACGTATGGATTTAAGGGGTCAGCGAGACCTTTCATCATCGCCCTTTTGTTTCTCAGCCTTGCAGGACTCTTGGACCGAACAGAGGCTCCTGACGCTGATGTGACTTCCAGTGCAGCGTCAGGTCCTCGAGACTTCAACACATTTGTGTTTTCAGCCATCAGTGTGAAATAGTGCAATATGATGGGTGCTTGATGCTCAAGCAAGACTGATATTATGATTTAGGAAGTTTTTTCTTACCAATGTTTCAAAACTTTTATACCATCTTCCTCATATTTACGGAGCATATAGATGCTTTATGAGAATATTGTATTAGTAATTCAAGGAATTTATTCGCTAGAGATTTGTTAGCACAAGACTCCATATTTGGAGCTGTGACAGGTAGATACTTGTACTTCTATACAGCAAACATTATATAGAATGAATGATAGCCTATGAATATCTCTAAACTGTGCTTCAGGATATTTGTTATTACTCTCCGCTGTATAGCGATGGGTAATTAAACCTCATGTCTTCTGTAACGGTGTGTTTTTGATAACCTTGTCAGTAACTCAACAGTATGTACTACCAGCCAATTCCCCTGTCCCTTTGAATTCCTCTGTCCTGCCCACAGCCCAACTCATACCTCGAGTTACATGTATTAAATACCCATTTGTATCCTATTGTCACTACACTTTTTATGTTCTGTTTTACCTTCTGTAAATGTACAGTTTTCACAGCACAAAATGAATGTGACTTATTTCTAATAAAACACATCTATATTACATGAAGAATGTGGTGCTCAATTATTGACCGATAAGCACATTATAATGGTGAAGTACTATTTTAAATCTCATATTCTCTGAGGTCTTTGAGTAATCAGATTCAGAACAACTGAACAAATAACAGCTCCTGCTGAGTCAAATTGGCATGTTGTCTGACAGCAACATCTGAAGCCAGAACAGAACAAAAAGTTCAAAAGTAAAATATCTAAAACTGAAAATACTGCAATATGTAGAAAAAGTGAGACAGAACATGAGGAAATGGATTTTGAAGACCTGCCACATTAAAGCCTCTGGCAAACATGCCACTCTCTAAATATAGACTTAATTTGCAGGTACAAAAAATTTCTTAAGATGATAAAAAAGCAATTCTCCTCTGTTCTATTTTCATGCTTTAAAAGGAGGAAGAATCATTACAGAGAAAAAAAGATCTCTGAAGTTGAGTAATGAGAAAACAAACACAATTGACAGGGGCCAGAATATGACTCTGACCTCTTTAAAAATAGGAAATGTTCTCAACAGTTTAAATTTAGTTTTGCCCGCTTTGTCTGCAGTATTGCCGCTCAGCCTTCTCTCCTCTGCACAATCAGTTCTTGTTCTGTGTTTTAATTGAAGCAGTGTGCTGTAATTCTGCTGCAAGGCATAAGCAATAGGAGATTCACATCATCCATTTGTTGAGCTCGACTCCTTTTGTGAGGTCAGCTGGGGAGCAGCCTGGTTTCTCTACTCTAGGTGCCATTTTTCACAGCATTCCATGTTTATTACCACGTCACATGATATGCACCATTTTCTCAGTGGTGTCAGAATCATTTTTGCTTTGCGGAACATTTTGTGCTAATTTATTTTCACACCAAAAGTCATCTGTTTAATGTCTGTACAGTCTGCTCATACTAGTTCAGAACGCTACTGTTGGTGCCAATTTCATAGTATCCGAAGTGTGACTCCAAAAATATACCATATGAGTCACCGCAGCCCCTCATTATTTGTATTTCTTTCATGTCATGACCTGCAGGTTGCAATCAGTGAAAAAGACAGTGACTGATAAATTTCTGTTCACATTTAAAATGAACGTTGAATGACATACTTCTGTCTGCACCCATCATGTTTCATCATGAGACACAACCTCATCTATAGCACTAGAGCACTGTAGCAGCTACTGCCAATGACACACACATACCGCGGAACTATGTACATTATGCAGCTGCAAAGAAGCCTAGACTATTGCAGATTGCTAATAACGATAAGGATACAGCCTCTCTCTCTTCATCAGCTCTGAACAAATCAGTCCAATCAAAATTACAATAATTAGTATGTGCAGATGCAGTGTCTGTGTGTGAAAAACAGTCCCAATGCTAATAACATCCTAAGGCTGTCAATGACTCCCCCTCCTACCCTAATCCAATCTCCAACACATACACACACACACACACACACACACACACGCACACACACACACACACACACACATGCACTCATTTCAACCCCCGAGTCCTCCCAACATGAAATCCAGTATCAATTAACACCTTGCTGGCAGTAACAGCAAGGTCCTGGCCATCTCTTAATTGAAGGCTGTTGCTATAGAAACAACAGATGCTAATCCCCAAGATGGGCGAAGAGAACATGGTCCTTAAACTCCCAAAGAGAAGTGAAAGATATGAAATAGATGTAATTTCTTTCTACAACCACTTCTTAATGATTTTCAGCAGTACATTGAATTATTATAATAATCAAATGTGAGGCAGCAGAAACGCTGAATTGTCTTAATGTCTTGCAAATAGTAGTTGTAATAATCTTGAGGAAATGAAACACAATAAAATCTTTTCTTTAATCCTGCACAAGAGTGTGGGATGTGATTCAACTAATTCAACTTTTTTTTTTTCATGTTTGAGATTCCATGTAAAATATATATACAGTACATCCGGAAAGTATTCACACCCCTTCACTTTCCCCACATTTTATTATGTTACAGCCTTATTCCAAAATGGATTACATTCCTTTTTTTCTCATCAATCTACACACAATACCCCATAATGACAAAGCGAAAAAGGTTTTTTAGAAATTCTTGCAAATTTATTAAAAATAAAAAACTGAAATATCGCACGTACATAAGTATTCACTCCCTTTGCTATGACACTCAAAAGTGAGCTCAGGTGCATCCTGTTTCCACTGATCATCCTTGAGATGTTTCTACAACTTGATTGAAGTGTACCTGTAGTAAATTCAATTGATTGGACATGATTTCGAAAGGCACACACCTGTCTATATAAGGTCCCACTGTTGACAGTGCATGTCAGAGCAGAAACCAAACCATGAAGTCAAAGGAATTGTCTGTAGACCTCCGAGACAGGATTGTATCGAGGCACAGATCTGGGGAAGGGTACAAAAAAATTTCTGCAGCATTGAAGGTCCCGAAGAGCACAGTGGTCTCCATCATTCATAAATGGAAGAAGTTTGGAACCACCAGGACTCTTCCTAGAGCTGGCCGCCCAGCCAAACTGAGCAATCGGGGGAGAAGGGCCTTGGTCAGGGAGGTGACCAAGAACCCAATGGTCACTCTGACAGAAATCCAGTGTTCCTCTGTGGAGATGGGAGAACCTTCCAGAAGAACAACCATCTCTGCAGCACTCCACCAATCAACCCTTTATGGTAGAGTGGCCAGATGGAAGCCTCTACTCAGTAAAAGGCACATGACAGCCCGCTTGGAGTTTGCCAGAAGGCACCTAAAGGACTCTCAGACCATGAGAAAAAAGATTCTCTGGTCTGATGAAACCAAGATTGAACTCTTTGGCCTGAATGCCAAGCGTCACGTCTGGAGGAAACCAGGCAGCTATCATCACCTGGCTAATGCCATCCCTACGGTGAAGAATGGTGGTGGCAGCATCATGCTGTGGGGATGTTTTTCAGCAGCACAAACTGGGAGACTAGTCAGGATCGAGGGAAAGATGAATGGAGCAAAGTTGATGAAAACCTGCTCCAGAGCGCTCAGGACCTCAGACTGGGGCGAAGGTTTACCTTCCAACAGGACAACGACCCTACGCACACAGCCAAGACAATGAAGGAGAGGCTTCAGGACAAGTCTGCAAATGTCCTTGAGTGGCCCGGCCAGAGCCCAGACTTGAACCTGATTGAACATCTCTGGAAAGACCTGAAAATAGCTGCACAGCCACGCTCCCCATCTAACCTGACAGAGCTTGAGAGGATCTACAGAGAAGAATGGGAGAAATACCCCAAATACAGGTGTGCCAAGCTTATAGCTTCATACCCAAGAAGACTTGAGACTGTAATCGCTGCCAAGGGTGCCTCAACAAAGTACTGAGTAAAGGGTGTGAATACTTATGTACGTGCAATATTTCAGTTTTTTATTTTTAATAAATTTGCTGAACTAATTAGGCTATATTGACTTTATAAATTTAAGTAAAATTAACTCAGAAATCAAAAATTGCTGACTTAACATAAAAAAGTTTTTATGTCATTTTAACAGTCCTGAATATTTGTGTGAACTTGACAACAAAAGTTTGTGTCACAGATGCATTGGATTTTACAATGCAGCATGTCCTTCAGCTCAAATGATACTCTTGTCTTCCAGAGCGTAACAGATCTGAAAGCAAGACTCTGAGACGCTTAAACCGCTGGCTTATCTTTTTCTGACAGCAGAATTTCTGTTGAATCTCAACTCATATTTTAAGCAATCGCAGTCTCAGTCACTCAGGTAGTCCGCACAGGGAGCAGCAATGCAGGACAGAGCAATAACGAGAAGGAAGTAGAAGTTAATACTGTATGGTCTAACTGACCTGAAACAAGCACTCATATCTATCCAAACACTATTTGTGTCTCTCTCTCTTTTTCAGACACACATCTTTTTTCCTGCACATTCCCTCCTGATTGGGGTTGATAAAGGATCGCCCCCCCCCCCCCACATGTGGCTCTTTTACCTCTGAATGATAGAACGCAGATGTGGTGGATTACAGCTGTGCTTGTGCGTCATAGCTAAATGCCAGCAGTCTCTTGAGAGTGGTTTCGCTGAAGTTATTACCACTTGTCTTACTTTCAGACAGTATGCTCACCCCAGGGGTTGACTGGACTAGCAGAGACTAATGACCGGCTCTAGTAGGGATGGAATGCATAAGGCTTTTAATATATAAGTGGAAAGGACAATTTTTACAGTAAAATCTGTTGGAACCTGGAAAGAAGCTCCATGTGGTCACAAGCGAGAGAGTCAATTGAAAGGGTGCATGAGCAGTTGCTGGTTGAATGAAATTACAGATGAAAAATGGACATTGATTTTTGAAGAGAAGATATAACTTTCGGCTGTGGTAGCTGCATGGTTCTAGAAATGGCACTGTGGGTCTGTCAGTTCACCAATTTGGTCTCTCCATCAACAACCATTGGAGAGAATGCTATTCAATTTTGTCCACACTTTCATGCATTGCGACTCACTGTGTCAAAGTGCAGTCCAACAGAGAGTTTGCTTGGCTGTTAAATCACCTTCATATACATGTGTGTCTCGCCTATTCTGGACAACTCTGTGATTGTGCACAGCGGCCAACTATCAATGTAACAGAGTCAAAACCTTTTACATTATAATGCAGCTTTTAGTAAAAACTGCAACAGCACTGTGAGAGAGAAATATAAGTGTGGGATGCCAGGTTGTTTTGAAGGAACTTATGATTGTTTTTCACATTGTGATCAGTTTGCTAAATGAGTCAATTCCCCTTTTAATTAGTGCCAAGCTGCCTGTGAATAATGTCTATCACTGTTCCTTGTCCGTATGTACTGAACACAATGAATCTGAACCCCTTTATCAATCCTGATGGTCACCATGGCAACAGTTGCAACATCCCGGCAGCTCATGAGGACTATTAGCAACAAGGAGTTTCAGCACCATTAGGCTCTGAGAATTATACAAGCTGAATACACATAAGGGAAACCAAGATGTCTCAAAACCAGTCAGGGTTTATACAGCATATAGTTTCCTGCATTGCAAATCTAATGCAATTGAATTTCCATTTGCTGCATGTGTCATGAATGTGCTCCACAAGATAGAGGTTTCCAGGAAAGGAATGCATGTAATTACAGTACCTTGTGCTAAAGTGACTCCATGCCAAAACAATGCTATTACCTAAAAAAATGTTTGTTGAAAT
This sequence comes from Seriola dumerili, assembly GCF_002260705.1. NCBI lineage: Eukaryota > Metazoa > Chordata > Actinopteri > Carangiformes > Carangidae > Seriola > Seriola dumerili. The sequence goes on along the minus strand of NW_019174365.1, from coordinate 9,888,637 downwards.
CCTGAGCAAAAGGTTCAATTATATACCCGGAGGTATATCAACATGCTTTTTCCCAGAGGTATGCATGAATTTCAGATTTGAGCGCTATTTCATGCAATTATTAGAAGGAGGCAGATTATTATGCATGACATCCAAACGTAGATTTAGGAAGGACTGCAACAAAAAGGCTGTTAAACAGAGCCATGCAAATGTAATACGAGTTCATATTAAATGTCATAGGGAGTAATAGTGCAAAAATGCTGAAGGGACATTGTCACAAAATTGTAATGAACGTCCTTGCAAGCAGAGGTTATGAAAACGGATTGTTCATACAGGAACACTGTGCCACATCTTGTTGTCTGCATGACCTTACTTTGTCTTTGCTCAGGTTAGTGCTGTTGCCAGGATACTATTTCCTATGGCAACACTTGAGCCGGCGAGGTGAGCAGCTCTGAAAGGATCCAGGTAACTGGCTGCTCTCTATCCTGTATACCGGAAGTCCACTCATGACCATAAAAAAACCCACCATGCACAAACGCACATTACGACACACAAAAACACCCTTCAAAGTCTTGTCTGGCTCAGTGAATTTTTTTCTCCCAAATACAACAAAATGACTTCCGGTTAGAGTCAGCCGTGATTTATCATATCTGCTGTGGTCATTTTACATTAACAGACATTCACAAGGAAGTGGGAGTTATATACAGGGTGATTCTATCTACAGCTTTCAGAAATCAGGATATTCCCCTCATGATTCTTTCACAGTAACTTTTTTGAAAGATTTAAGAGGTATTTTTTCTCACATTTGTCATAGTTGAGTTATGTGATGGAGGCAGCAGATTCAGCTAGCTCTGTGAATTATGGAGCCTTCTGTTCAATAATGATTACTGCACTGCAATATTCATTGTTCTATATGAAACTCAATTTCCATCACCATTTAAAATGAAGTGAGAGCAGCACTTGCTGTCGTCAATTACAAGGGAAGAAGGAATTGTTTTGTATGGGTGTTATATGAATGGTAGCATATTCTTATTCCATATTCATTGCAACACATAGCAGATGCTCTCCATGTGTATGAGACCATACTGCCACCATTTGTTGCAAGAGTGTTACTACTTCGGTTGTACAGTTTCCTCTTACTAATTAGGAAAATTACACTCACCGAGCACTTTGTTAGGAACAACTCGGGTTCCACTCCAAGAACAGAAATCTGAAGCTGTAGTGGGTGCAGGTTCACCAAATCTGGGCAGTTGAAGACTGGAAAAATGTAGAATGCTCTGATGAATCTGGATTTCTGCTGAAGCACGCAGATGGTAGGGTCTGAGTTTCATGTCAACAGCATGAATCCATGCACCCAACCTGTCTTGTGTGAACAGTCCAGGCTGGTGGCGGGGTAATGGTATGGTGAATGTTTTCTTGGCACACTTTGGGCCCCTTAATACCAATCAATCATGGTTTGAATGCAACAGTCTGTCTGAGTGTTGTTGCTGACCATGCACATCCCTTTATTACCACAATTTACCATCTTCTAATGGGGCTTCCAGCATGATAATGCACAATGTCACCATGTTTTAAGAGCAAAGGGAAGCCCTAACTAGTATTAGTATGGTGTTCCTGATGAAGTGCTCAGTGAGTCTATTAATTGATGTCCAAAATGTATCCCTCTGTGTTCAAATCTAAACTTGAAAAGTAAATAACCTCCTTTTCTTCTGAGACAAACTGCACAAGCATTTCCTCATTGACCCAGTTCCTACTGTGTTGCACAAGCTCTAAAGTTGTGTTGTGTCTTCATATTTTCCATCTCTGTGTTTCCCCTCTACATATATACAGACCAAGGATGTTGCGTTACAGAATACAATGAGCCAACAAGTCTGCATTCTTTTCTTTTCATAGGAACTTCCGGCCTATCATGGTCATTGCTGAATTTAAACAGCTTGACAGGATGCAGCACATCATCACAGCAGCACCTGACCTATACTCATTGACCATCAACTCTGCTGGATGAAAAGGGGAATGTCAGCGATGATGATCTCATACGACACTGTGCAGGGATGAGCATTGTCTAGCAGGGAGGGCTCTTCATCAGTGGGACTCCATTATGACTCATCTGTTCTAGACACCCACCACCTCTCTTTACAGTGCAAAGCTTCCCTTTGTGCTGCTGAATGTGTCTCATCCAGCACTTGAGAGGTGAGCACTGGGTCTCATCCTTTTGAGTAATAGGTCCATAACATATTGATGTCAGATTAGCATACAGTCTGTAGACAGCATGAGCATAAAATTAATTAGACAGGCCCATGCAGATTTGTAGGAGCAATCAATAGATAAAAATGACTGAATGCAAAGGAGGAGGAAGGACAGGAATCTGTCTGTATTTTGTATTCCTGCAAAACTCATGTATCACTGCATCATACAGGTTCACAAGTCTGTGAAGGATTATGGGAGTTTGCATGTTTTCCCAATGTTTGCATGGTGCACCACTTATCTGACTTAGACTTGAGACCTGGCCAGAGTGAATTCCTTGTGTATCTGTGCATGCTGCAGGCTTCAGGCCTCCAGTGATCTTAGACAGGAACCATTGGTTGAACATGTGGATGAATTCATGAAATTCCATTCCCAAACAATTGCCGAGCTTTATGGAGTGTAAACTGAATGCAACTTTGCTTCCACGCAACTTGGTTCTGTTGGAATATAGAACCATCGAATTCACAAACTGTCTCCACAACATTGTATAGAGTACTCATTCTCTGTTTGGTAACATACAGGAGCAACAAGAAAAGTTTAATGACTGACTATAGCATGAAAATTGAGTAATGCTTTATTTTATGGGTCTGTGATTTCCTGACAATTTCCTAGAAGTTTCCTGGAATTAACTATGTTGTTTTGTGCTAATTATTTAGGAAATTGAGACAATGCACAATTAGCACAATTTAAACGAATTAATTATAATTTATTTCTTGTATAACCGACAGGGTCGTTTAGTCAGTGCACAGCACGTCAGCTAAACACATAAAAAAAATATGAAATATCTCATCAGGCAAACGACACATTCTATTTCCACTATAATTGGTATGAACTGACATATTTCTGTCAAGGAAACGTGGCTAATTTACACTACTGAAGATCAACTTGCGCACGAGATTCATACAGCACGTTCACGTGTTGACAAATGCTGCTTCATGAGCACAGCTGCAAATCACAAGTGCTCATCTTTCAGCGTTAAAACCCCTGAGAGAAGAGCCCACTGCGCACAAGCAGTGCAACTCTACCCCCCCTCACCACGTGGTGGCAGCAACAAGCCTACGTGTACTGGAGGTACTTTTCTCCACGCCCATGTGAGACGTTTAAATTTCCGCATTTTGAGCTCAGACCAGAGGAACTAAACTAAAGTTTACCTGTGCTGTTGCATATAGTAATTTACGAGTGACAATGTCGAGGTTTCTCCTGAGATTAAACCTACGGAGATGTGTCGCCTCTCAGATTAGAATGGCATCTGATCAGGTAAACTGTGGTGGGCTGGTGACAAGACGTTTTGACTGCTAGCATTAGCTCGCCAAAATCAGCAGCTTGATACTTGTTATCGGACGAAAGGCTAGGCTAGGCAAGGCTAACTAGCTACAGGGGCCACTGTTCGGCTTTATTGATGGTGGCTATTAAATAAAGATACATGCATCTTGAGGTTGCAGTATATTGCTTATGTCTCCACTGTAATGTTAAATGTGCAGCAGTCATCCATTCTGAACCAGAACAAGCTGCTAAATGAATGGATAGGTGCTCTCCTGGGGTTATGTAATGACGCAGATAATCAAATAAATGTACTTTTCCCCCTGAATACTTTATTGAATAATGCAGACAGAAGTATGCATAGACGATAACTCATATAATGTATTGGACAATATGTTCAGTAACACCTATTCTTTTGTCTTGGAGAAGAGATCGATTCAAGATTACATAATAGTTTTTCATATCAATTGATAAGTTTAGGCTCATATTAAAAGACATGGTATTTAACAAACAAAGAGGTTCAAGACAATCAACAGCTGTCTGAGCAGATAGAAACAATACCATGTATTCAGACAAATGGTTTACAAAAGCAACTAACAAAGACATGTCTGTACAAACTGGTGGATTACTAGCAGTTAAACAGCAAGTGCGATATTGATTCTATTTCAGATTTACAAATTGAGATTAAAGAAGAAACATATTAACTTGTTACTTGATTACAACTTGCACAATGGTAAGTCGACATCTTTTACTTTATTGACTTAGAAGAATGCGATAGGGTATTTTGAAATATGTACAACAAATGAAATATAATGTATTTCTTCTGCTTATTCCAGCTTGGTGAATTGGGCAAGGGAGCAGGCAAAGGTGGTGGTGGAGGAGGCTCTGTGAGGGAGGCAGGCGGTGCTTTTGGAAAGAAACAAGTAGCAGAGGAGGAGTGGTACTTCAGGTGAGATTGTTGTCATTGTGTTAGTAGTAATACCATTGAAGGCTCATGCTTGAATCACTGGTTGGCCAAAAGGTTTTACCCCAGTTTCTCCTCACTTTGTGTCCAGGCAAAAGGAGAAGGAGCAGATGGAGGCGCTGAGGAAGCATCATGCAGAGGAGATTGAGCACCACAAGAAGGAGATTGAGCGCCTACAGAAGGAGATTGACCGCCACAAGGGCAAAATCAGAAAGCTTAAACATGATGACTGAAGCAGGGAAGACTGTCATCATTCCTCCTCCTGAGAGTCCATCCATCTTATTACTTATCAGATATTGATTGATTTACTGCTGGTCAAGGCAGGTCCTGTATCAGACATCACACTGGCATCATGAATACTAAAAAAACAATAAAGTACTTAATTTTTCACATTCCATGAAAGCTTTTGAACATGTGTGACTCAATTTATACCCCTCTTGTTTTCTGTCAAAGAGTCAGTTGTCAATTGTGCTTTTAATAACTCTGTATGTTAGGGAAATTAGGCTGATCCTGTGTGTAGTATGTGTAGAAAGGTGGATTTCATTGGGTTTAAGTTGTGCCAGTCAAGGTTCAACCTCCGCGGTTGGATAGTTGATGGTGAAGCGCTCGTTTTGATTCACCGCGCTGCCCGCTGTCTGTCCGCGGTCCGCTCACATTGAATAGTAAACCACATAGCTGGGATTTAACAGTCTCCTCTAGCTTTGCTGGTATTAAATTAAAGCTTCTTTTGTGTCTTATGGAAACTAGGGGTGTATCTGAAACCTTTTTTACGCATTTGTTGGGCCATACGAGGAGGCTTGTTATGGCGTTTGAAAACAAGCGCACCCGCCCTATTGCGCGTTTTTTTATCCACATCTCGCGATGATTGCTGAGCGGTGGCGTTGTTCGGGCGAGCCGACGACGAGACCGTAGCTGTCTGGAAATCTGTCTTGTGGGTTAGACTGAAACGTATTCTTCATATTAGACATTTTTGTACGTCCGACAAGTTAATCGTTTCACATTTTAACACACACCACAGTTAGTTTACCGAATTAGACTGGTAAGTTGCGCTAACTATCTGTTTGCAGCTTGTACGGAGCGTGTGTGTTTGATTTGTGAAAGGTGTCTCTCTGCATGGCGAGGCCTTCGTATAAGCTCGTTAGCTAGTTAGCAAGCTAACCGATATCACCGAGCTCAACAACAGGAGCGATTTTAGGAGATTGTTTCGCCCAGAATATTGTTAAAAACATCTAACTGACTGGAAATCGCCCAGAAATAACTAGTGCATGTAAATGCAAAAATGAAACGTATCCACCTCGCCAGCTAGCAAGCTGCATGTGAAGGGGGCGGGACGGCGGCTGTCTTGTGGTTTCTTTAAGTGACCGGGTTGTGTTACCGTTCAATACCTGAATGTTTTCACGTAAACTTGAGTTACCAAGCAGCTTTTGTAACAAGCGCAATTCTACTATATCGGTCTTATCGTCTTCATCATTTCCTTGTATTATTATTTGAAACGACAATAATGGTTTTAAAGTCGCATAGACCATCAAGTAGTCAGGCAAGTTACTGTCAAGTCAGGTTACAATGTCCATTCAATAGAAAACATATTAGTCAGGTCAATAACAGGTTTATGAAGATTGGCTTTATTAAAACATGAATTCAGGTTGGGATTAAGAAATTGTAATATTTGTACCTGATCAAGAAAAATTGTCTAAAGATGAACCTTTACTGAATAAGTTGTTTTTCTTGGTTGCTATATTACAGGAGAATGGCTGCCGCTGAGGTGAACGGTAGTTCTGCCCCAGCAAAGGAGGAAGAAGAGCCAATGGATGTGTCAACAACACACACAGAGAACTACCAGACACTCATTGATGCTGGGCTGCCCCAGAAAGTGGCTGAAAGTCTAGACAACATCTTCCAGACAGGTGGGTGACAGTTATTCTGACTCCAGCAGTTAAAAGTGGCTACTCTGGCTGGGGCTGAACGTGATCATACCTTGTAACTTTAGGTTTGGTGGCGTATGTTGACCTGGACGAAAGGGCGATTGATGCATTGAGGGAGTTCAATGAGGAGGGAGCACTTACTGTGCTGCAGCAATTCAGAGAGAGCGATCTGTCCCACGTACAGGTAACCACATGGATGGATTACATTCTTTTTGTCTTACAGTAAAAGTTGTATGTTGATTGTTCATTGTTGCATGTAATACATCATTTGTTTGTTTGTTTGTTTTTTACGTAGAATAAAAGCGCTTTCCTTTGTGGAGTTATGAAGACCTACAGACAGAGAGAAAAACAAGGAAGTAAGGTACAAGAATCCACCAAGGGGCCAGATGAGGCGAAAATAAAGGTAAACAAAGTCATGTAGCTTTGTTGTAAAGAAGATTAGAATGAATGTCAGAAACATGTCTTTGTAATAGTGGAGCTTAGTTCATGTTATGTTTTTTTGTGTTTCCAGGCTTTGTTGGAGCGGACAGGATATACCCTGGATGTCACAACAGGGCAGAGAAAATATGGAGGTCCCCCACCTGAGGATGTTTTCAAAGGAACACAACCAGGGATTGGAACTGAGGTAGATAAAGTGATAGATAACTAGATATATACTGAAACCTGTCTGTCAGTGTTTTCAAGGCTCTGATATTTTAAATTGGGTGAAAGGTATAATGTCTTTGCTGCATTCATAAAGAATCCTAAATATCATGCTGTGAATTGTGCTTTACCAATTCTTACATTTGTCTCCCTGATTCTCTCTTCTTCATCAGGTGTTTGTTGGAAAAATCCCCAGAGATTTATATGAAGATGAGCTGGTCCCACTGTTTGAGTCTGCTGGTCCAATCTGGGACCTCAGGTTAATGATGGACCCTCTATCTGGGCAGAACAGAGGCTATGCCTTCATCACATACTGCAATAAGGACGATGCACAAAAGGCTGTGAAGCTTGTAAGTGGTATGGCAGGGTATTGGAAAAACAGTATCAATCTACAATACAACTGGACATTTTACAGGATTACTTGCAACATTTTTGAAGATAGTTCCTTTCTATAAGTTACTGTTAATTTACAATGTATTTTACACAGTTGTTGACCTTTCCATTTTATTTTCAGTGTGATAACCATGAAATTCGCCCTGGAAAGTACTTGGGAGTGTGTATATCTGTTGCAAACAATCGTCTGTTTGTTGGATCAATTCCAAAGAACAAGACAAGGGAAAGTATATTGGAAGACTTTGGAAAAGTTACAGGTCAGTTTCAAATGCACAGGAGGAGCTTGGTTTCAAAATGATCAAAAATAAATCGTCTACCATGAAGCATAATTTGCATGAAAACTGGTGGAACTGGGGCTTTAGTTTTTGCTTTTACATGGAACTAGAGATGTCATTGTTTTATCTTACAGAGGGTCTTCAAGAGGTGATATTGTACCACCAACCAGATGACAAGAAGAAGAACCGTGGCTTCTGTTTCTTGGAGTACGAGGACCACAAGTCCGCAGCACAGGCTCGCCGCCGCCTAATGAGCGGGAAGGTCAAGGTCTGGGGGAACCCAGTCACTGTGGAGTGGGCTGACCCTGTTGCTGAGCCAGACCCAGAGGTCATGGCCAAGGTTAGCAAGTCTTGCATCTTATTGTTTTGCACCTCAGAAGATCACAACCACACTCTCTATATTGTAACCCGTTTTTTTTTTTTTTTTCTACATAGGTGAAGGTCCTCTTTGTCAGGAAGCTGGCCACAGCGGTGACTGAAGAGCTTCTTGAAAAGACCTTCTCTCAGTTTGGAAAGCTGGAGCGAGTAAAGAAACTTAAAGACTATGCTTTTGTCCATTTTGAAGAAAGGGATGCTGCTGTAAAGGTGGGTTTTTTAGTATTTTAATAGTAGTATTTTTAGTATTAAGTATTAGTCTGTCTGTTTATGTGCATCATTATAATGGATTGTTATGTTTTGTTAAGGCGATGGATGAGATGAATGGGAAGGAACTGGGGGGAGAGGAAATTGAGATCGTTCTGGCAAAGCCCCCAGACAAGAAGAGAAAAGAGCGCCAAGCAGCTCGGCAGACCACCAGGAATGCAGGGTGAGTCAGACTGATAAAGACACGTGACTAGTCAACTGCCTGAGTCATTCTCAAATAAGGAATCATTAAATCCTATCCTCCCCTCTGCAGGTATGATGACTACTACTACTACCCACCACCACGCATGCCACCACCAGGCCGAGGTAGGGGTCGTGGTGGCCGAGGGGGCTATGCCTACCCACCAGATTACTATGGATATGAAGACTACTATGATGACTACTATGGCTACGACTATCATGACTACCGTGGTGGCTATGAAGACCCTTACTACGGCTACGAAGATGTGTACAGCATGAGGGGCCGTGGTACTCGTCCCAGTAGGGGAGGGCCTCCTCCACCTAGGGCTCGCGGAGCACCACCGGCACGAGGCCGGGGCGGCTACGCCCAAAGAGGGCCACCCCTTGGTGGTCCGAGGGGTGGCCGAGGAGGGCGGGGAGCCCCTTTCCAGCCGCAGAGGGGCCGTGGTCCTCGTGGGGCCAGGGGCAATCGTGGAGGAAATGTCGGCGGAAAGAGGAAGGCAGACGTGTTTAACCAGCCTGACTCCAAGCGCCGCCAGACCAACAACCAACAGAACTGGGGGTCCCAACCCATCGCCCAGCAGCCCCTGCAGCAAGGGGCCGACTATTCCGGTAACTATGGTTACAGTAATGACACCATGGAGTTTTCACAGGATTCTTATGGGCAGCAGTGGAAGTAGATGCACCAAAAGGTATTTGGCAAAGTGACAACAAAAAAAGAGAAAAACAATAAAAAAGAAAAAAACAGGAGATTGGCCACAATTTTTGATTGACTTTTTATTGTTCATCCCTCATGAAAAAAAGTCTGTATATATCTCAGAAAAAAATGGACAGACCCCAGAATTGGCTCGAGATGATTGGCTGGAAAGCCTTTTGGCTGAAGAAATGAACGTAACCGTTGTGGTGAATCAATTCTTACTCCTACGGTTACATTGGGACATTTGTCTTTAAAAAAAAAAAAAATACACAAAACACTTTTATTGTTACTTTTTGTTCCTGATTCTTTTAAAGCCAACAATGAACATTTACAAAAAAAAGTGGACATTCATTCTCAAAAGTCTGAGAGGACATTAAATAATGATATTGCCTTGCAGGAAGTTTTTGTCCATGCCCCTTTCCTCCCTTCTCGTTCTTGTACTCCCTTTATTTGTGGTTTCTCATAGTTGCATAGGGACTTGCTTGTAAATAAATGCATATGGTTAGAGCTTCAAACTTCATTTTTTGCAATGGTGGAGAAAAGAATCCACAGGAAGAAAGAAATCAAAGTTTTGTAATGTTCAAAGTGTATGCCTAGCATTTCTAGAGGTAGATAAATTGTGTTTTTTTAAAACTGATACCATAACTTCCTATGTTTTCTTTGAACTTGCCCAATAGAATTTGGTTTGGCTTACCTTAAGAGCCATAGCAGTTTGTTCTCTGATGTTCTTTGTATTTATAACTTTTACGTTTGTTCCGTTTCAATAAAACTCAGCTGAGCATCAGTCAATTGTCAGATACTCAAATTCAGTGTTGTCATTCAGTATTTGATTTGATTTCTACCTCAATTCTCACATTTGGATGAAGATCTTCTTTTCCAAGTCAAATTTTTTTTGCCTCAAAGGATAATCTCAAAAGGCTGAAATTGTGCAATCAGACAATGGGACAGGAGAACTTGAAAGGTGTTTGGAGGATGCAATGATTAAACAGGATTTTAACCCTTTATTTTTCAGTACATGTCACATCAGACTATAGTCATTTCCTGCACTCAGAATTTATACAGTGAATATTACAGCAATACCAACAACCATTAAAGGACCGAACAGTAAATTCGACTGTTTGCCATTGACCAAGATTGTGCCTTTCTTTCAAACAGTGTGGACAGGTAAACAGTGTATGCTTTAGTAAATGTTAGTTCACTAAATGTTGCTCTCTGCCCTTAATGAAGACAAGGAAAATGTCCAGTGATTTACATAGGTAATTTATCCCTGCTTATCAAACTAAATTGTTAGTATAAAAAAGTGTCAATGTGATATGGCCAAGCAGATTAAAGTATAGAAATGTGAAGAGATTTGATGATGCTAATTTCTATAGGATATATAGTAAGGCAGCCAAAGTAATGTAAAGGATATAAACATGCTTATTTTTCACATGTAAGCTCACTGTACTTTTTAGCTGTAACTGCACACATTTTTAACATAAGTGGTGTTTATTTAGGTAACTTTGACATCTACTGAAGCATATACTGTGAACACCTGTTCACATAAATTTGAAAGATTGAGGACAATCTTGGATATTGGTGAGATGTTACTCGCACTGGTATGGTCCTGATACTGATACCCCTACAACAGTTAGACCAACGGATTTGAATGGATTTGTATTTGTATGCTGAGTTGTCTCCAATTCTTTTTTTTTTCTTTTTTTTTCTTTTCTTTTTTTTATTTCCAAAATCAGCACAACATCTCATCTTTTCTCTCCTTTTGAAGACACCAAGGATCTGACCATCCAAAGGGTTAAAATTCTAAAAACGTTCCTTGTGCCATAGCAAGTGATCACCTGTCAGAATCTGTTTGCCATAGAAAAGTGTTTTTAGCATCTGCCTTTTGGTACCATGGTATCATTGTATTTTGTTTCATGTGTCTGTCCTCTTATTCCAACCTGCCTAGGTGGAGAAGCATTGAGAGCGGCACCAGTAGAATGAGGAACTCACCTGAACGGTACTCAAGGGTGAGCTAGCCTTGCACAGAGTACTGTCTCCTCTCCTGTAGCTAATTGTAATCACTGGAGAAACACTAGCCATAATTATACTTTGCTCTTTTTATTGTTTCCTTACTAATATACTGTGCTACGAATCAAGCTTTTAAATTTAGTAGGAGTGATATTTTTTTTCCAGGATATGAAGAATACAAGTCACTATAGTTGACTGAAGAATCATTGAAAATATTAAAATTAATTGCATTACCAGCATGTTTCTGGGATTTAGCAAACTCATGAAGAGTGCACATTTCCCTCACATAGTGGATAATTTCCGCCTTTAAGCCAAATGAAAAGTTATGCACAATTTTAAAAGCCAAATGGCTGCTGATATAGACTGGATTTATAAGCCAGAGGGCAAGCAGTCAAGGATTTGGTAAGCGATATAAACCTCAAAACCCTGCAAGCACCTGTTGTCCGTCTTGGCTTACTGCACCAAAATCACCTCAGCTGTCTGCACACACATTCTGTGAATGGGGGGTGGTGGGGGGGTGGACATTTCCTTTCCTAAGCCGCTAGAGGTAGCAGTTCAACACCAGCACTGCTCCTTTGTTCCTATATCCGATGCTGCATTTATTGGCCATTTTCAAAGCTGTAATGGTGTTAATCAATGGGTAGAAATTAACTAGGGGCACTGCTTTTAAAATGTATTCTTGTGGCAGTGGGGGTACTGAGTTAAATATTGGTAAAATTGGCTGATTTTGGAACAATGGATGTCTCAAATGTGATGTCTTTACCCTTTAACACCACAAGATGGCAGTAGGAGGGCCACATTATTAATATTGCACAGGTAAGACTGGGATATAGGGACCACAGTAGCTAATTGTATCATTTCACACACGTTTTGGTTTGCATTGAAGTGCCATCAATTGCTGGAGTGTCTTTAAACAGCTTCTCATATCAGAACTGTGTCTTTATATGTTGCCTCTTGTCACCAGGCAGTAAAGGAGCTGCCTCCATCCATGTGAATGAGTTCACACAAATGGAAGGGACTGATTGGTAAGATTGTTCATTATCTGAAATAATGCTCAGAAAGTATCAACATGTCTCTATTTTTCAGTTTTGTAATGTTTTAAAACATAATGTTTGATGTCTTAGTTGTCTCTTTATGACCTGTTTACTTCCCAGAGTAAGTTCAAGCATCAAGTCGCAAAAGTGACATATACATTTTTTTCAGTTAGAAATACTGCATCACAGTTATAGTTTATATACAGTCTACAGTGGGTTTAATGGTCATGCTGATGGTTAGAAACTGATTGACTAAGATTCATCATGTCCTTGTCCATGTGGCCCTTCTCTAGCTCAGTCAGGAGATGATTCCCCACAAGGTGCAAGCAAGACCAACCACAGGGATTCACTTCCCTCAGAATGATCTACTTTCACTTGAGGTCCAGCACCCACACGAACATGAGCCGGCTTCCCTGTTTACAGCTCAGCAGGCGGCAGAGGTGAGGAATAATTGTGGATTAGTGCAGCTACTCTGGTATCAGGGAACACTTTGGCTTGTAGTAATTGTATCGCCTCAGTCAACCTCTTGGTTTGAGAAATGTAAATGTTACAATAATATTTTTATTGATCAATGTTTCCATCTTTAGTCTGTTTATTACATGAAGATGGGAACAAAAGTTGTAACAACCAAAACTGATATTCATGCCATGGTGTGTAAAGATTGTGCCTTTACAGCAGTAATTATGCAATACATCAGTCTGGAGAAAAGCTTATATTCTAATGTTAAATGTTTTTTCACTTGCTGCAGAAGCGTAGGAGGATACAGCCGATAGACGTCCTGATCCAGAGCTCCATCCAGCAGACTGCTGCTTCCTTGTCCATCTAAAAGAATTACTACTGTAAAGAGAAATCATCTGTTTCTCTTGATTATTCAATACATTTTACTTCCCAAGTAAATATTTGTGTTCGTGTATGCATGTTTAGTGATATTTCATTTGCAGCATTTTAACATCCAACACGTTTACTTGTTCAGGTTCTGTTGTGAAGTCAGTCTGAATTTTGTGCGTTACTTTTGGAGCTTATAATGAAGTTCAGTATAGTAAATGATAAACAGCTTTCTCGTTGTGCATCTTCCAACAGCTTGGAAATGTGGGCGGGCATGTAAACAGAATTAGCGCCGACTCTGCCTCGCCCCTAGGTACACGGGGTGTAGACGGCTGGTCGTGATTGGAGATGCAGGAGTTGTACGCTTTTAACCTCGGGTTACGCTTTGACCTGGCTTTTAGAGGCCAACTCTGCTTCGGGACCTCAGAAGGCTAAAATTAATTTATAAGCTGCTAAGCAGCCTGCAATACAATGTAAGATGTCGTTAGGCACTGCTGCTGGCGCCACAGGGTTGTAGTTGTATGCCCTCGGTTGGTTTCCTCAGCGTGGTCTAAACGTTAAATGTGGCTCGTTAGACAAAAAAAAACGTTAACACGTCTAGTGGTCTGTCCTCCTAAGAACTGCAATCCGTATGCTCTGAAATACCGACACAGGTTGCAAGTGTAACCGAGTTAAAAGCACAATATTCTGCGGTTTTCTCCTCTCCATCAACATTTAAACACAAACCGAATCGAAGCGTAAGTTAATTCGTTCACTTCCTATCTTTTCAAAATAAAGCGGAAAGCGGTATTTTTATTTGGAAAAAAAATTAAAACTACGTCTCTTTTACAAATGATGTTTCACGCCCTTAGTTCTCAGTACAATTTGCAGTTTGTATTGTATCAGCTCTATGCGATCTAACTCAGTTTCACGTTATAGCCATTCTAACCTTACCCTTTTTATTAATCCCTGTTTAAATATTATTATTGAACGACGTAAATTATTTTTATATACGGACCCCATATTAATAAACCTAACATATTAGATCACTTTTGCATTGATCTTGGTCAGAGCTATTGAAGGCTCTGGTCTTGGTATGAATGTATGGTCATGTGACATTAGTACGTCATATGTAAACCAGGAGGAAGATGGCGGCCGCCGGAGGAGAGTCTTCTCAGATTGTATCGGATGAATTATTTCAAAACTTTTACACGGAGGTAGGATAAGGTTTATGTGAAAGAGTGTGTATTAAAAGTGTTGGATGCCCTTCGTAGATCGGCTGAGGTCTATTAGTCAGCGGGGTTTGTGTTTAGCGCCCACGAGGCCTTGCAGACATGGGCATCAGCTAACGATAAGATGCTAACGTTTATTGAGCACCTTCGTCTTTCTAATATTAGCAGGGCACTACCAAAGATCGTCTACGTGCTAAGTTTCACTCCCTTTTTAACCAGAAGTCACCTAACTAAACCACAGCTTGATAAATGTTAGTTCTTCTAAATACAGGCTCTGTTAGCTTCCTATCAAGCAGTTTTATCAGCTGCAGTGCAGTGTCCGCTCAGGCCAGTCATATCATATATTAAATACTTATTTGTCGAACAAATTAGGTCAGACGACCAGAAAAGATGCAGAGCCACCCTCATGTGTCATTGCCACATTGTGCCTGGATGTTTGCCATACTCATACATTATCAGAAGAAAATGAATGTTGAAAATATCAGGAGAGACGGCAGCTTCAGACCATTTGATTGTATTTTGAGGATGGTGACGGTGTTTGTCTTTTCTGCAGGTGAAGCAGATTGAGAAGAGAGACTCCGTGTTGACCTCCAAGCAGCAGATAGAGAGACTGCTCAGACCTGGCGCATCCTACTTTAATCTCAATCCCTTTGAGGTAAGTGTACAGATTAAGTAGTTTCATTTTTAATGTCACAGTACTGTGCAAAAGTTTAAGCCACTAAAAGTAATGTGAGGTTGCCCTCAAAAACAATGCCATGAATAGCTGTTATGTATCAGCAAATATAATACAAAGTGCAGTAAACAAAAACAAAAAAATACTAAATCAAATCAGAAGGTACACTTGCACACAGTTTTTCAAGATACCTAGCAGGTAGGTTATTTCAAGCATTTTTGGACCTTGACTCACAGTTCTGTCTCTTCATGTAATCCTAGACTGACTCCATGTAGATGAGATCAGGGCTCTGTTGGGGTCAGACATCTGTGGCAGGACTGTAGCTCTTTATGCTGAAGGAAGTTCTTTCTGACTCTGGCTATATGTTTAGGGTAATTGTCTCATGCTGCACAATGAATTTTGGGACCGATCACACACCTCCCTGATGGTATTGCCTGATGGATAAAAATCGAATTGTCTAAAATGCCTAAAACTTTCGCACATGTATTAATAATAATTACCTTAATAATTTAGTCAGTCAATAAATGTCAAAACTGTCAAACACGAACACAGTATGTCAAATGTCAAACACAGAATCTATACAGATAGATGCCAATCGTGAGTTACCAGAGCCCAAAGAGTGTGACCAACAAGCGATAACCCAAAGTATTGATTCATGACATGAGAGTGTTTTTGCTTACATAAAGTTGATGCAGTCTGTATTTCCCAGAATCAAAATCAGGGAACAAGGGAGGTACCCTACAGGTCAAAACAAAAAAGAATGACCTTGTGTTTTGACCTCTTGGGTGAATTTTATTACAATCAATAGGCTGACAAATGTGCTGGCATGAAGACTTCATCAGAGTGTGATAATGTTGACCACCATTAATCTGATAGATTTCAGCATATTACTCATCTTATACTGACACATCAGTTAAGGTAAATATTTAGATCTAATCTAACAACTACCACTAAAATGTCAATGTGATTTTCAGGTGCTGCAAATTGACCCAGATGCAACAGACGATGAACTGAAGAAAAGATTTCGGGCGGTAAGTGAAAGGGGGGAGAAAAAAAAAATTCAGTGGTCTTCTGTAGATGTAGTGATAGTGCTATGATTTGTTTTTTGTTTCTTAATTCCTAATCTTTGGTCTCTTAACTGTCCAGTTGTCCATTTTGGTCCATCCAGACAAAAATCAGGATGACCAAGACAGAGCACAGAAAGCCTTCGAGGGTAAATTCTTTACATCTACTGATTTACTTGTATCATGTTTGTGGTTTTGCAAGATGTTAACAAATACTGTGAAACAGTACACCCAGCTTCTGCCATGATGCATGCTGCCAGTATATGGTACCTAGTACAACTTTAATTTCACCTGAATTTTTCACTGTGTTTCTAGCTGTGGACAAGGCATACAAACTCCTACTGGACCCTGAACAGAAGAAGAGAGCCTTAGATGTGATCCATGCAGGAAAGGAATATATTGAGCATATGGTGAGTGTTGAACACATTGCCTTCCTTTTCACTCAAGTCATTTTGCTTCTGTGTTACTCAGCTTTCTCCCGTTTGATATTTATTTGGTAACATTTTATTTTTTGCCATTCTGTACTTTCAACAGGTAAAGGAGAAAAGGAAACAGTTGAAGAAAGAAGGGAAGTCATTGGATGTGGAGGAGGATGATCCTGAAGTGGTAAGTCAGTCATAAAAATACATACTGAGGCAGCGTTGAAAATAAAATAAAATCTGACCTAAATCAAGATAACATTGTAAGAGAGACAAACATATTCAACTGTACATATTAAACAGTTAAATATTTGAAAGTGATTTGAAAGTGATTAATAATTGTTGTCACCATTGGATACAGCTGTCAAAACATTGAGATTAAAGACGTCTTACTCAATGTGTCATGAAGTTAGCATTGTGTGGGGGTTTTTAAATTATAAAAACACACTTTAGACAATTTTGAGACAGGTTAATATCAAATATTTGGGTAATCTTTTATTTTACAGGTCCAGTATTTTGTAACTACTTTCCATAGTGATTTCCTATAACTCAGCTGGTATTTTGCTGTTAATTACTAGGACATTTATTACCAATATTTGTCATGCTTATGTCCAATACAATATATGGGTTCATAACTCAACTTGTCCCTTTCCAGTTCAAGCAAGCAGTGTACAAACAGACAATGAAGCTTTTTGCAGAACTTGAAATCAAGAGGAAGGAAAGGGAAGCAAAAGAAATGCATGAAAGGTAAATGACACAGTATATGCACAACCTGATTTTGCTCTATGATTCTTATAAAATAACCTGCCTTCAACCTCTCAATTTAAATTTCCATTACATGTTTGCCAACAATTGAAATGGTGATACTGATATCTGATCAAAATGTTAATCTTGTATTTCAACTTTAAAAGAAAACAACATATATTCATTCAGAATGTCATGGATTTCTAATCCTTTTTTTTCCTATTTATTTAAAGGAAAAGGGCAAGAGAGGAAGAAATTGAGGCAGCAGAGAAAGCAAAGCGAGAGAGAGAATGGCAGAAAAACTTTGAGGTGTGTTGCTCGCCTTACTGATTTCTTATTTATAAATAAAATCATGATGATCTTGCTTTTGGCTTTCTCAAATTACCACCATTTTTTAAACACATTTTTCAGGAAACAAGAGATGGGCGTGTGGACAGCTGGAGGAATTTTCAGGCCAAAGGCAAAAGCAAGGAGAAAAAGAATAGATCCTTCCTTAAGCCCCCAAAAGTCAAGATGGAACAGAGGGAATGATTGCTGTAAAATTGGACTTCACTAGATTAAAACCCCACTGTTATAAAAAAAACTCTGTTCTGTGTATCCTCACCTCGTCGTCTGCAGTTAGCTGTGTAGCCGTCATCAGGATACTTGTACAACAACTTCCTCATAGTTTTGTACTTGGTTTTCTAATGTACATATTTGTGATCTGGACCCTGGGATCATACCTGCCTCATGTAAGAAAGAGAAATAATGCATCTTCCATTTCTGTAATTGACGAGTTGATGTGGTTTGTCCTTATTTTTGCTTTTTGTTTATTTTTTAAAAACTAAATAAAGCTTGGTATTCACAAGCCTACCTTACTGTGGTCTACAAGGCTGAGCCTAAAATTTGTAAAATGATAGGTAAAGCTGAATTCAAGAGACTGTTATGTGAATAGGTAAAAGGTATTATTGTTTCTGATGATCTGGTTATTACAGATCACTTTACAAGCCAATACTCTAATGACCAGATTTACACAAAGTACTTTGAAATGTCATCGGAGCAGAACAGGAAAATATTTCTGAATCAGCTGCCTGTTCAGTTTTGCATTCTGTTTTGAATCAACAATGCAAGTTTTGAATGTAGTGTCTGGAAAACCCCCCGTTAGTTCTGCATGTTTTAAATCTATTCAGTAAATACTGTCAATAGGAAACACCAAACACTTGATTGGTGTTTGTTGCACATAATTTCCTGTTTGTTGTTTTGGGGAAACTGAATAAAATCATTTTACCTGCTTAGTTGCTGCTATGGATTTTAAATGATTCCACAAAGTGAAAATAGCTCAGGTGTGTGAACATTGGATGAAAAAAAAATAGTAACGAGTCCAAATATCAGTTAATCACCTTAATATTTAATAAAAATAGACAAATAAAAATTGTTCAAAGTTTGATACACTGCACAATGTGTGAATTGTAAAAGAATCAAGAATAAGCACTATGGCCTTTCCTAAAGCAATACAATTTCTAAGGACAATAAAAGTAATTTAATGAGTTTACCTGTCCCAAGGACAATGTGTCTTATTTTCAACTCAAATCATCTTTCTTCCATGAGCCCCTTTCTCGTTAAGTCTCTTAAGTAAAAGGATCATTTCATCAGATTGTGATCTGATTGTCCTTAAATGTTGGGTCTCACATGACTTTACACTGATCAGCTCCAGCTGCAGCAGGAGCAGCAGCAGGCGATCCATTAGTGCCTCCCATCAGTCCGTCCAGACTGAGGCCCTGGAAGGCTCCGAAAAAGGAATCGTCCTTTGCTGAAGCCGGTTTTCTGGCTGTGGTGGTCTGCTGCAGGTTGAAGAGAGGGTGAAGAATGTTGAGTTTGGATACTGCTAAATAAAAATCTTAATTTCTACTTTAACTTTACTGTTCACCTACCCTTGGGAGGCAGTGGTGGCTCCTGAAGTGAGTTCTAACATTCTTCTCAGTGTTCTTCTTGGCCAGTGTGGCTTGTTGTCGTTTCCTTTGGCAAACAGCACAGGGCAACATTACACATGGCACATGGGCAAGCAGCTTATTCATGTGAGGAACAGCCTTATCCTCATTAAGCCTAGTCTGCCTGGCTAAGAGTCTCAGCTCAATAACAAGACAGTAACTGAAAACTTTTAATTCCTAAATGAGTTGTCACATTGTTGAAAAAGTAGTGCAACAATTCTGATTCACAGAAAAAAAAATCTCAACTAATTATTGCATGTTTAATTGGAAAGAAAATATCACCATAACAGTTAAAAACACTAGTTTCATAGCCAATAATATCCATTCTAATTTATGAATGGATATGTTTTGAAAATGGATCCATTGAGCCACCGTACCTTTCTCTCTTCAGTTCAGCCTGGTACACTCTGAGCCAGGAGTCGGGGACTTTCTGGTTGTTGCAGGGAAGGCTTCTCCTCCTACTGACGCTCTTCCTGCGTGTGAAGCTGCTCCTGCGGACAGACTGGCTCCTCTTGGCCCCTCTGTTGTTGGAGGTGTTTTTCCCCGACACACAGCTGGTGAACTGCTTCAGGGGAGCACCCAGCGACATGAGGGAATCCATTTTCTGACTTCGTCTTGTGTTGTTTGTCGGTTTATCTGGCAAGTGTCAGTGTTGTTGCTCTTTTAATTTACACCAGGAAGGAGGCTTTTATCTGTAAATACAAAAGAATAATTATGCCAACCAAGAATAATATCAGCTTCCAGCAACTT
This sequence comes from Seriola dumerili, assembly GCF_002260705.1. Classification (NCBI taxonomy): domain Eukaryota; kingdom Metazoa; phylum Chordata; class Actinopteri; order Carangiformes; family Carangidae; genus Seriola; species Seriola dumerili. The sequence continues at coordinate 9,868,745 of NW_019174365.1, read as the reverse complement.
CCATTTAAAAACTTGAATAAAGAAAAGGCACCTCTTCCACTTAAATTTACAGTTCGAGCATCGTAAGTCAACTTATAAGTCTTCTACACAGTTCTGTTCCTGTTTTCTAATGTTTTCATTTTCAAAGTGCAAATGAACAAAATATACCGTACATGTGTTAAAGAAACGACGAGACTCACCTCACCAGTATCTCCTGTAGACTCAATCAGCTGTTAGTATCATTTGTCAAAGCTGCAAAGCGTAAAGTTAATGCGTGGAATTACATCCAGTCCCTCAGTTTGTGCGCTCCTCTACTCTGTGACTGTCTGCTCTTATGGGGATTTGACTGATGACCTCCCTGGTCCTCAAACAGGATTAGCTGCAGACGCAACAGTTGTTTATCTCATTAACAACAGAGCGACTCCAAAAAACCTGCTCAGGAAAACACCTGCTTGTTGACATTTGACCACTGAAATAGCTCATATCAGGTCATCCTGTTTACAACTGGGGGATTGGACATAAAAATGGGTGAGCTGTAGTAAGTTTGCAAGTCGCATTCTCAATTTCAGTAGCAAGCACCTGTATAGTTTAAGTTTCGGTAACAACTGACGAGATAATTTGGTGATAAAGGGTCGGAGGAGGCCAGACAGATGGACAGCATGGACAGGCCGAAAGGTGGAAGGTAAGGCTTTTGTGACGCAGAGGATTTCTTCCCCCCCCCCCCAAGCCAAGAATGGAGCTTCATTGACTGGAAACATTAAGCACCTGAGTCACAAAGCTGAATGACTCATTTCATTCATTGTTTCATTCACTCAGTGAACTCAGAACTGAATCCAGGTCTGGAGAGAAATAACTCTCAGTCCGTCCACAAACAAGTCACTTGGCTATGATGTTTCAAATTGTTGACATAACTATCTTCAACTATGTATCTACAAATTTACAAAATGAACAGAGCACTGGCTTCAAGTTCAGGCATCTTCAGTCTAACAGCAGTGTCATCATATTACTTGGTATTCATAATCTTACATTTCTTTTACACTTTGATTTCTACTTCACTGACCAACAGCCACGGTGGGATCAAAGCTAAAGCAGAATGATCCAGTAACATACAGTTCAAAAGTGAAGGGAAAAAGAATGCGAACAGTGAGTGAGGTTAATATAGCAAAAGTAGATGAGCAGGTTACCGACAGATGGGGAAGTGTGTGTGTCGAAGCCTTGAAACACCTGTTGCAGCGGATCTCGCGTTTCCCTCTCTTCCTGCGTGACAGGGTAACAGCTGAGCTGAGGTTCTGGAAGGAAATGAAGGAGCGGTTAGTTTTAAACAGAAATTAACTCGATTGAAGGATAATAGTAAGCATACATGTGACTGCCAAGAGCACTTACCTAGGGTCAAGTGTAGTTTTATTTTGGAAAGGTCAACATGAGCTCCAGGGTCCCTGCAAGCTTTGCACTAAAAACTGGTAAATGAAAGATTCTTTGAGCCACTTGCAGCACAAGAAACTGGGTTGAAGGTCTAAGGTTTAAGTCCTGCAATCCAACTCTGAAAACAAAATAAGTATCTAGTTGTCTGAGAAAATTATCTAACGAGGAATGGCAACCTTTAAAGATTAATTTACATATACATTTTTTGAGCATAATACACATTAATGTTCTATTTATATACAGTATATCCCTTTAAACAAGAAGCACTTAGTTTTACCCTTTGTCCACATTCGCATTTCAGCCACCCCTTTGATCTTTCTGCACATGGCACATGACATTCAGCAGTGGCATTAGTCAGTGAGATAAGAGATTGACTCAGACACAGTGGAGGTATTTAAAGACAGAACGCCTCCTTTTAGCAACCAGAGGCCCAAACTGATACTGAGAGCACCATAAACCTCTGGCATGGAGGACTTAACTTTAATTCTACACAATCGTACATATATACAGTTTTATACGCTTTAATTTCATACAAAAAAAACAAGTCATTTACAGGTGGGGGGGTGGGGACTATGACCTATTGGAGCTCAAAATAAATACGTCAACAGGAGTTGTGTGTGGCTCAATGGCTACCACCAGGAGCTGTGTGCTTAACCTCTATGGAGAGACTTCAAGTCTGACCATATCACACATGGAAAAAGGCAGTTTGTTCTTTTGTGTATGTGAGAATATTCCCATGACTAACGCTGATCTACTAAGAAGTCTCTGAGCAAAACATTAACATGGATGTGTCACCCACTCCATCCACACCTCTACACACTCACGCTCACTCACACCCAGAAAGCATTGCATAACATAACAAACAGACATATCTATCAGTAAGACAGGCTACAGAGGCCTGTGCGTGGAGTGTCCATCACCAATATCATCTCATTGGCTAATAATAAGAGGCCTAATGACTGGAGATTAAGGGCAAGAGTCTCCATATAAGGGATAATCAGTTTATGTATAGAAAAAAAACAGAAACATGAAATATTGTACGCAATGCAAGTGCTCACCTAACAAAAAAGTAAACAAAAACTTGAGACATTTGCCTCTGCTGGAGATACCTGCAATTTCCAAAGAAATGTGATATTCAATTTTACTTTTCTGATGTTAGCACAAAGCAATATCTTGTATGTCAGTTTGTTTAGAATTATGTGGGTGAGCACTGCATATACAGCTCTATCTCCTTTGTTACCCTTTCCTTAGACTTCAGAATCAGAAGACGTTTCTTCTCCAAAACTGAGCTTTTATGACCGACTGTAGTAGTGCTTGTTTCCTTAAAGAGGTGAAATAATTTCTTTACATGCTGATGAAACTAATAGACGGACGGACGGACGGAGGGAGGGAGGGGACGAAGGTGGTTCAGAAGTCAAAAGGAAGACAAGAGCTGCATAGAGGGCTACTTTGGGTACAAACAATCTTTCATTTAAGATTTTTGTTCTCTACTGAGGCTGTGACCACCACAAAAGATTCATTTTGACTTTTTTCAGTCTTTTGTGGGTTGTTTTGGTCTCTCTGCTGCAAAAAAAAAACCCATGCCTCTCGTGGCTGCAGAGGTGGACATCAGAGGGACGGGATGGAGGAGCGAGAAGTGAAGTGTCCATGCTTTAATAACAAACGACAGAAAACATCTGAAGCCCCTATTAATTCAACAGTTCACCTGTTCCATATATAAAAGACTTGATCTCCTCTGTCATTCAGTCTTTGGAGGCTCGTGGGTCACCGGCTGATGTCTCGGTTGCCTTCCCAGTTCTTACTGCCTGCTGCCTCGCCAATGCCACCATTCTCGAAGAAAGGGTGCTTGAGGGAGTCCGCCAGCACCAACCTCTTAGAGGGTTCATACTCCAACATGCTTTCAATGAGGTCAAACAACTGGTGGTGCTCCTCCGCCTCCGACAACAAATACCGCTGATGGAAGGACAGAAAGGAAAACAAAAAAGAATAACAAAAAAGAGATGAGGGGGAATATTGAGTGACTGTCGAAAGTACAAAACAAAGACACTTTTGTTCTTTTCAGTACAATGCCCTGTTGTCACTGCAGCCCTGCTAATTATCGTATTTATTCCTTTTCCACCACACATCCACTCCACTTACCCGCAAGGGTTTGCAGTTTTCTCTGACGTATTTCCCTGCTGAAGAGCTCTCGTCCCAGTCCAGACGGCCACGATAGAAATACTTCTGCTTCCTGAGAGGGTACGGACGTCAGCATGAGCAGTGTTCAATTGTATACATGTTTATTTCAATACAAAATGTTTATCACATTGGTGCGTTTGTACGATCTCTCACCTTGTTTTGCGAATCATCCTAGAGGGCACCGGTCCCAGGATTCTCTCCATCATGGCCAAATGCTCCCTGTTGTCATGAGTCTGAAAGAAGTATGAGTTAGATAAGAATGATTTAACAACAAAGAGGAAAAGACAGAAGCAGTCAGAGTTCAGAAAAGCCACCGCAGGTTTCTAACAGGTTAACAGCTGGATTCATTAACTGCTGCTACACGTGCCATGTACATGTATATTTGGCCAAACACACTTCTTTCGTTGTTTGGTGACATTTGAGACCACATTTATGAAGCTTCTGGGAGTGGGAAATCAGTCCTCATTTAGTTTCTATTTAACTTTCTTCAACTCTAATATTACTCTGACATCCTCTAGGATGAAGGCAGAGCTGTGTTAACATGTTAGGAATACACAACAGGTGGACAGTTGAATAGGGGGTGATTCTACAATGTTTGATGATATTGACCAGTTAACCTGCTATTCTCCTCATCTTAAACGCTGAGTGAGGCCAGGGTATTGGTTGCAACCTGCTGACAGGAGTAGGGTGCTGTTGTACCTGAAACAAGGTGAAGCCTAGGTAGTACTCGAACAGGATACAGCCAATGCTCCACACATCACATGGATGGCTCCAGCCCAGCTCTGGAGGACAGAAATACATAATGAATATATGAAAATACAAAGAAAAATGTATCATAGATGCAGGGTACTCCAGGCTATGGTTAATGCTGCTTATTTCTTGCAGAACAAGGAACCTTAAACTTCAGCAAAATCAGGGTGGGGACGCTGAACTGTGCTTGTTTCAACTTGTAGGACGAAGCCTGTTTCTGCAAGAACTACTACTATGAACTACAAACAACTGAGTTGAGCCAAATGATTTCCCTGTTAAGTAACTGGTCCTTGTTTTGATTGTACTTGTGATTAGTGGAAATAATCACACAATAATCAATTCACGGCCAACAGCTTATAGTCATTCTTACCTAGTATGACCTCGGGGGCACGGTAATGCCGTGTGGACACAATGGTGCTGTGGTGCTCGTGGTCAAAAGTGGCGCTACCGAAGTCCACTACACGGACTGCTGTGCTCTTAACCGTCCGCTCTTCTCGTTTCTGCAGGATAGAAAACACAAGTGTTTCTCACAACTACCTAGCTTAAACTGACTTTTCTACAACGTCTTATGCAAACTTTGTTGTTGTAGTAGTTGTTCACTGCCTCTTACCTTCTCTACATTGTAGTACATTGTGAAGTCTGAGTTGACAAACAGGATGTTTTCAGGCTTTAAGTCTGTATGTGTCAGTTTATTGTCATGGAGAACTACGGAGAAAAAAAACATTACTAACTTAATCTTTCACATCTGACAGTAAATTAAATCAAAGCTGTTACAATCCATGTAATAATCATTCAGTGCACTGATCTTAATTCATTTCAGATTAGATTAAACATTATTGCGACAAATAATGATGATGGTGATGATTGTAATGAAACCTGAAAAAAACAGTTTTTTAAAAATATTCCAATAACTAAGACAATGAAAACAACATTTGGAATAGTAAAAAGAATAGAATCCATAAAGACACTAACATTACAGACGGTAAACTGCACAATTTGATAGACCAGACTGGGATTAATACAGCATTATTTCTTCCTGAAATGCATATTAAGTAAATAGTCCCAATCTGCTTTGGAGCTGTAACGCCCTCATGTGGTTACAGGCTGTCTAACACAAACAACAACTGCTCTTACTCAAGTCACTGCACATATAGGCAACTGATGAAAATATGACGATGAATGAGGGTGTGTTTGTTGGGAAAACAATTATTCTTAATTTAACGGCATTAAGTCAAAAAGCTTCATTACAGGAACATAAAAATTCAAGTCAGAAGAGTGAAAGTGTATTCAATGAACATGCTCTGTTGGTTATTTTAACAATTTAGAAATATGTTGGTATTTCTATTTGTTGGATTAAATGCATTCTTAATTCTCCAAATCATACAGGTTTTTTATGTACTAAATCAAATAGCGGAAATAAAAACAAACTTACATTTCACAGCAAGACAGATTTGGTAGGCCATGTGTCGGACCTGACCAATTGAGTAGGGAAGGTAGTTGTTTTCCTTTAAAAAGTCGAAGGTGCTTAGAGCAAGGAGCTCAAAGGAGATGCACATGTGACCGTGATAGTCAAACCAGTCATACATCTGTACACACAGGCTGCAAGGTAAACAGGATACAAGAGGTTTGTCAGTGATGTAGTGGATCATTTATACCAGCATACTACAACTGAATCAAACATTTTGAAAGAGACTGATCTAGTACTACATTTCTTGGTAACTCTTAAAAGCTTCTCTGAAAAAGGTGAGGCTTTTACCAAATCTTCTGACATTAAAAACTTCTGACATTAAAAACTATACTGGTCTGTGGCACTTATTGCCAGTACTGATAAATTTTGGTTTATCACCCAGTTTTAATAAAGAATGGTGTTGGTTCAAGCAGTGTTACTTATAAGTAAAGTTCATTTGATTGTAGTGGCAAAGCACTCAGTCAAAACTCACAATTTGTTATCAGGGTCCTTCTCGTTGATCTTCTCTAGTACATTGATCTCCAGACGAGCTGCTTCCTTATACTTCTCTACATTTTTGATGATTTTCAGAGCAACATGGGCTCCTCCCCTGTAAACATAAGAGGTAATAAAACACAAAACATACATCACATGCGTGTAAATCTCGCTTCGAGGAGATGCTGTTTGCAGAAAAGGGCCTGACTACACACTGAATTTCAAACACCAAAGTGACATTAGTTTGACTACGCCAGCAAAGTCTCTAATCAACACACTGGCCTAAGACAGTAAAGAACAGTGGAAAACTTAAGCACATTTGGATGTTTAATATTACCATCCCAATCTCATGCAAGCAGCACAAAAAACATTTCAAAATAAAAAAATAAATCAAGCACAATGCACACATATTCCCTACTGGGGGTCTTGGAAATAGGACCCTTGACAGCTGTTGTTTTTTTGCTTTAATTGACAAACACACACACACACAAAAAGACACAGACACATGCAAACACACACAGACACACACACACACACACCTGCGATGGTCAATGCACTGCATCACCCTCCCAAAGGTGCCTTCTCCCAAAGTGCTGACAATCTCATCTGCAACACAACACAGAAAGAAAAGGAAGAGAAAGGGAGAGCAGGGAAAGAAAGAACAGGGGCATTAGACATGTGGACTTATGCAGAAATACATAATGCAAAAGTGTAGACAGGCGTATCCATGCTAGCGCCCATCCCCTTTTCAAATGGCTGCCTATTCAATCTGGCAGGCTTGAAACACTTTGAGGTTAACTATGATAACCAGATGCATTGCTCTACGATAAGGGGGCAAATGTAAAGCACTCCCTTCCTCTGATGACCAATTTGTAGCCATCGAAAATGTGGGCACATGCTTTCAAGATGTGGACGTCGTTGTCCAAAAGGACACAGTGTGTGTGTAAAACTGGAAAAAATAATTAGTTTTTCGACTACACAATGCATGATGCTGAAAATAACAAAAGTGTTAGTATAATAGTACTGTCTATATGTGCGCTGGTTGTACTATAATAAGGCTACGTTGGTGATGAGCATGTTGGATGTCTAATAAAAAAAACAAAAAACAGACAAAATCCCTGAAAACCTCATAGTGGAAAATGGCTAGCTGAAGTTACAGTTGAAACTGTAACTGAGTTTTAATCTAAAACACAACAGAGACAAACAGCTGCAAATGGGATTCTATGTTTAGGGAAGTCAAGTAACCTGTGAAACATAGAAAATGCTCCACAGTTTAAAATCCTAGAACAAAAAGGAGAAAGTATCTAAAGTCCCTCCTAAAATCTTCAACATTCTTGCAATCCACCCTGCTATTTCAGCTAGAGCGAAGAGCATTCTAGCAAGGCATCATCATCATCAGGCACTCCCATGTCATGTAAATGCTCTATGCTTTAATACTCATATGGAGAAGGGTTACGATAGAGTAGTGGCAGTGAGTACATCTCTCTTGCAGGACGTCCCCACTCCGACAGATCAGGTGCCCTTCCTCGTCGTCCCTCACACTCAGTGCCCGCGTCCGGCTGTCGCTCCGCTGTTTTCACACCCAAACCGCCATCAGCAGGTCACGACACAACCAAAGGGAACAGGGGGTTTTCAGGGGCAGCCGCAGCCATGGCGTCAGGCGGCACAGGTAGACGAGGAGGGAAGAGGAGGGTGGTGTTGGTGGTAGTTGATGTAGTTGTGGTTGTAGGTGGGTTTGGTGGTCATGGGGCGATTCACGCATGACACCACGTGAAGGAAATATATAAACGATAGGGATATAGTGCAAGGGAACAAGTCAAAGATCACATGTTGTCCTCTGCTCCTCTCCCCCCTCTACCTTTAAACCACAGCTGCTTACAAACAAGGAAGCAACTGGCATATCCATTCATCAACGCAAAAACCAATTAAGACAGTAAATAACTAATTCAAAACTTATCAGGCTGACTTTTGAGATAAAACAGGAGGGAAAATAAAACGAGAGGACCATATGTTATCAAGCAGGAAACATATAAATATAGCCCAACATTTATACTAATTCAACCCCTTGCTCACTTAAATTTATACTTCTTAATACACAGGTGTGGTCCAGTGTAGCCCACAAAATAACTGTACTTTAATAAATCTGTGAAACTGAATTCTAACAAAAATCTACATTTAATTTAAATCTGAATTTAATATGATGTTTGGTAGAACATTTTCACTTTTTACAGCCTATCTGCACTAAAATTCATAAGTGGCCAAGCAATTGCTATCACAGGCTTTTTCCAATACAACTGACAACTTCTAAATACATTTTTATGAAAGGTAGGGCCACAGATACAGAATTAAGTGTAACTACAGTTACAGTTAAGAAGGCTATGGTGGGTGTGTATCTGAAGAGCAGCAAGAATTTGTGATTGATCATTAATAAACTAATGAAAAAGTGTTTGCATAAAAATGAAAATGCTCTGCCAAAAAGAAATGCCAATTTAAGCAAAACCCACTTAAACAAAAAAATAATAAAATAAAATCCCTCTGACAGAACAAAAACAAATCATAAAGATTGTACTACTTACCAATTCCAGGGGCTGCGAAGAAGAAATGGTTAGGGAAAGACAGAGACAGAGAGAGCTGGGTGAAAGAGACAGAGATGGAAAGAGAGAAGATGAGGAGAGTTAAGACACAATCTCAGGTCTGGCTGTACTCACCGAGGAGGATGGGCTATAGGACCTTGTTCTACGCCGCCTTCGTTTGTGCTTACGCCTGCTGCCTTTCCGTCTATACGACTCATCCCGTTCACGTTCCCTCTCGCGGCCACGTCGGTAGTCATACATATTTGGGGAGAAGTCGCGTGGATAGTAACTTTCAGCTGCTCCATGTGGCTCCCTTTCTCTGTCCCTGTCTCGATCGCAGTATCTTCTGTCAAATGGTCGGTGCTCCGTTGAGCGATTGTCATAACTACGACTGAAACAGAGGACAATCATACATTAAAATCTACAGACCAGCAACCAACCAAACCTAAAAGAGTCTGAAGGTCTGGAGTTGGTGCTATAAAATCTATTTTCAGTGTGACAAACCAAACAAATCTCACTATACACACAGACATACCTCCTTGAACGTGCATAACTTCCTTCCTGCCTGTGTCCCCGTCCCCTTCTGTCTCGGTCTCTGTCTCTGTCACTGCTGGATGAGTAGGAAGGCGATCTTCTGTGTCGGTGTCTTCGCCCTCTGTCTCTGTCTCTGTAACGGTCCTGGTAGCTGCTTCGACTGTCTCTGTCCGAAGACGAGTACCGTCTATTGTGAGGCATCTAAGGGATGGTTAGAAGGATATTAATTAAAAAGAACGGAGGCCCATAGCTAAAATGCCCATTTAAGTTGAGGAAATGCTTGTTGAACTTATAATAGCATGGAACAACTGCAGTCAAATAAAGGAACCCATTTATTTTACAGCTACTCCTGTGCACATTTTTCTTCTTGCCAAATATTCACATCAGTGGCTGCCAGACAGTGAGCTGTGGGAGTCAGTAGAAGCAGTTTTAAGAGAGAAAAACGAACAAATTTAATCCCAAACGAGCTGAAGCAGCCAGAAACAGTATTTTTTTGTCATCACACATTCAACTGTGTGTGAAAATATAAATGTTAGATCTAATTGCCCCGTAAGATCAGATCAGAGGTTTGACTGAGGACAACAGCTTAGTAAACACACAGCGTTTGGTAAGAAACGTGGATGTGCAAGGGGCCTAACCTACATTTGAATACAGCAAACCACAGAATAACACATTGCAACGTCAACATGCATCAAGAGGAAGCATACAGTTTCTAAATCTGTGCAAAAATAGTTGCAGCTAGACAGACAACTGTTGAAGCGGACATGGAAATAAATCAAATAACAGAATAGCGATCAAATGTGGGCAAGCATTTTAATAACACTGTTGCATGATCCTATTGAACTAGTAACAACCCACCACTGGCTGCTGTAAATAAAGTGGTGATCCATACAATTGTAAACAGTAAACAAATAGACTTGGCATCCACGGGTAATTGTACCATTATGACATTATCAGTTAAGCCTTAACTATACTAGTTTCAAATCATAACAAAATTACAGGTTCAAATTATACATCTACAAGCGTCGCTAAGGCTTTTTTCGTACCTTGAAAAACGATGTAATACTAGCGTTTGTAACGCTTCCGTTAACATTGTTGATTCCACTAAGCACTTGGTCATCAAGTACGATCACTAATTTTTTTCCCATTTTAAAGCACCAACACATCATAACATATATCGAACCAGCTAACTAACTGACCAACAAGCGACGTACTAGCAGTTAGCATGCTCTTCTAGCAACATTGGCTAATGTAAATAATTTGACCGCCATCTTAGCTTAGCTACGTTCACCAGCTAAACGGCTACTTACATTAGCTAACCGTGCTAACCGTTTAGTCGGAATGTAGCTAATTCAACGCCATGAAACAGTTCGTGTACAATAATTACCGTTTTAGCAGCGAGGCCTGTACGTTTGTCCCACAAGAAATCCGTGGTGGCGTTCCAGTTTTCTCTATTATCTTCTTGCTAGCCCGATGTTCAGAGCTCTGTTGCTAGCAGGCGAACAGCTTTTTTTCTATCTGCTCAGTACAGCTAGTTCTGGTTCAGACTAGAGGTGCTAACGCCTCCCAGCGCCCGAAGTCTAATTCAGTCCGGTGTGTACACAAACAACCACAGATTGACTAGTTGGCTCACTACCCTCAAGTTATAACAGGCATAAATATATTTTAAAGTCAAATTGTCATTGTCCAAAATATGAGTTCATTTATATGTGTATTATTTAAACTATATATTATTTGGGCAAATGTTTATGACATCATTTTTTATTTAATTAATAAATCTGAAATCAGAACTTATCTCATAATATTGATTTACTAAATTAAATATCTCACAATTTTGTCAAATCAAACATTTTTCTTAGTAGTTCAAATTTTTTAATTATCTCAGTTTTTACTTTGTATCCAATGTCAGATCAACCTCCTATAGGGCTCCAGATCAAAAATTGACCCTGTACATGGCAGTTTAAATATTTCCTAAACCAACCAGTAGAAATTACTAGTAGATTAATCTATTGCCTGGCGGACAGAAAATTAACTGACAACAATTTTAATAGTTAATTCATCACTCAAACTGTTTTTTTTTTTTAAATAAAAATGCAAAAATTCGATGCTACAATATGTGCATGTGAATAATTGCTAGTTTTCTATGAGAGTAAACTCAAAATTTGGGGACAAAATGAACTAATTTGAGTATATGTTTCAGGGCATAATGATGTGCACACTACTGTCTCTCAATCAGTTATTAAAGAAAATAACTGGCATGCTTACTTATAATGAAAATAACTTTTTTGACACAGAAAAAAATTTAGAGCAGTTTAATAAAATACAACTTTAAAATAAAGGAGATCAATATAAACAAACACATTCAAGGTCTTAAAACTATATTATGAGACAGGGTCCCTCATCAGACGGGGCCACAAGATGGAAACTTATGTGGTGGAAATTTCTTACAAATTTGCAATTAATCAAATTATGCGGATAGAAATAGAGTAGCAAACCTGCAGCTTTCGGGGACCCCTGGGCAGTTCCCCACCTTGCTGTCTTAATTTTGATTTAGCTGTAAAGATTTGGATTAAACATAATTTTTGACATTGGCTTCCATGGTTTGTACTTTTTATGTTTACATACAGCTAAAATAGTTACTGCTTCCTTCATAAGCACATTTGTGAGTTAACAAGGCCAAATAGCTTGTAGAAAATTAGACGATTTATTTTCATTTAAGAACACAAAAACTATGATACAAAAAATGTCTGTGTCTGACAGTTTTCAGCTACTCCAACAAGGCAGAAGCATTAGCAGCACATGAGAGTCCAGTTCATCATCCCAATCGAGCCTGCACAAACATTGCTAGGCTGTGAGGTGATTTGTTGCAAAGTGGTCACAATCAAGTTCTTCACCTTACTGAAGGACACAAGACGGAGAAATACAGGAGACAAATAAGACTGGGAATAACTCAAATAACTGAATATTTTGTTTTACAGTAAGAATTTAACTTTCGGCTGCCTGAGATTGCCTGTAGATTTTTTCTTCTCCAAGTTCTTTTTTTTTGACTCCAAATGCTCCCTCATAGTAATAATGTGCTCCAAGCGTGTGGAGCCTCGGTAGATCCACTCCTTATGTTGATCTTCCTGCATATGACAACACATCGACTATATAAGTAACACAATCTAAATAAATAACAGAAATACATCAAGAATCCAGTTGCAAAAACTTTCAAGAGTGACATCTAGATGTACTGACCTGAAAAACAACCTTTATCAAGCTGCAGTCGGCCACCTGAACCTCACACTTCTGCTGGACTCCATTAAATTCTGCATTAATTAGCTGTCCAACCTTGTACTGGATCATGGGTGGGTAAGGCCAGTTCTTCAAATACTCTTTCATGAAATCCTTGTGGGCGCCATCTGGAATATCGTCCAAAGGATCTGTCACTGTCACAGAAAAAAGAAACATCTGTCACTCTCTCCTTACCAGAAATATAATAGTAGGTGCTATGTGATTCAACAAGTGCAAAGATTTGGGTCTCTGATTCCTCTTAGGGTCATCTGCACAACATGTATGCATTTGTGTCAATATTTGCTGTTCATGGAAATGATGGAGTTTACTGCTTAAAATAGAGGATTTAGTATAAGCTCTTTAGTGCATGGGTGACCAGGTGTGGGGAATGTATGTATGTCAGAGTAACTTATGTTTAGTAAACTACTTTCACCAGGTGCAAGTAAAAGGTTAATCTTTGGTCAGTTTTTAATTCCTTTTATCAGTAATCTTGCCAGGTTGCAGAACTCTAGCTCTCTGCTCAAATCCCAAACCTTTTCAGTGATCCAAATATTTCTGGTGTTGGGACTGTTGATGACTGTTTCCCTAGTTGGAAAAACAACCAAGTCAATGGGGGCTTTGAAGGAGAAATTAAGAACGGAAATGTCATTTTCCTGTGCTAGAGCCAGAAAAAGAGCGACTCAAAAACAGCAACAATCTTGGATGAGATTGACAAAGCTATGCAGATTGTTGTAAATCTGAACTCTTACATCAGCATATTTCTTTGATCGACATGCCAAACACAAGACAAACAGCAGGCAGAATGATAAGATGAAAATGAAACTCAGTCTGATTATCAGACTTACTTTTATCATTTGTTATCAATTATTACTTGTAATTTGTTAATTTTTTATAGCCCTAAATTTCTTCTAGGCATTTGTGTATATAACATCAAGTCTGCTTCAAGGCAGACTTTTAATGCACAATGCACACTCCAAGGCAAGAAGTATCATACAGAAAATAGGAAACAATAGATCTCAAATTTGATAAGGACTGTGAGGTATGCTTGAAAGCTTCAGGACAAGCAAGTAAGATATTGAGTTGAGACTGTTTTGTCAACTGCTGTTTCCAGGGTCAAAAACCTATTTCACATCTAACTCATTCATATTTCAACAGAGATGAGAAGTTTGGAGGGTGCTCAGAATCACGTGCAGTTCCACTGCAACTGTGCAAACTCCGAAAAACAGCAAGCAAGTGGACCTTGAGTTGAGATTGGTTTGCTAACAACACAGTAAATGTCATTATCGGATAAAGTTTGGACTTGGATCAAAAGATCAGCATCGAAAGGGTTTTCATACAATGCAGAAACATTGAGTCAAATTCTTTATCAAAGGCAAATTAGAATTTATGTTTATGTAATCAAGAGGAAAGAAAGACAAGTAAAAGACTCATCAGCCAGTTATGTTATTTGACATCCACTGCCTCCACTTTTAGAGTTTACCTAAATTAAAGCCAGAGGTCAACTCAAAACGGCCTCTCTCGACCACAGTTGACCAAACATACCTAACTGTCGTCACTGAAATAAATCCTCAAAAACAGTTCTTGTATGAAGAGACCTAAACTTACATGGTTTGGACACCATGTGAAACAAAGGTAAGCTGACATAGACCGGTGTGTGATCATCAGTAAAGACCAGGAACCTGCAAAATGGAAAAAATGTTTTTATCAAACCATGATTTGGCTAAAGCAAAAATTAAACAGAGAATTGATTTCTTGAAAAACAGCATCATCTGAAAAAGTTGCAACAACACACACCTCAAGTGGTTTTTCCTGCTGGGGAGCTCTGCCAGGACACCGGGGTAGAACTGGGACAGGTCTGTTTGAGACCTGACCACCACACGAGCACCGACAAACAGATGCTCCACCTTTGGCATACAATTAAAGGCGATGTGGTGACCAGACACGAGACTCTTCCCCCTCTCTTCAAAATGAACCTTGTATTTCAACCTACCATCTTCTGCAAAGAAAATAAAACACAAAGCAAATCATGTAAAATCACAACAAAATCACAATGTGCCATTTTTTTTGCTCCATCATCCAACAATTGCTTGAACGATACTCTCTCTAAGTAATGTCAAATCTCTGCATCAGGAATTTGTGGCAGATACATTATAATATTTCTGCCCGAATCATGTCCTGTGGTACTTTATTGTATCACAAAGTTTTAAAGCTTTGAGAAGAGTTTGAGTTATGGTATTAACTCTTTTTAATCAATTCACACAGATGAACATATGCGGCATAAATACTCCTGACTACTTTGACAAAACCTCATTTTTTTTGCAAGCAACAAATGGTAGAAGATGAATGTTTTGCATTGTATTCTGTGTTGTGTTGCTTCATGGATTTTTAAAAAATTTATTTCTTACCTTTTGTTAGTATTTCCACGATTCTCCCACTTTGCCAGCTCATGGCCGTCCTCCTGGCCAGGACCCTCATGGTCACACGGAGCTCGCCTAGTGACACGCTAGGAGGGGTCTTGGTGGCTTTGTCCGTGGATTGGCAAGGAGCTGATAGTCTGCACACACGGCTTGCTCCTGTGACTGTGAAAATAACACACAACATGTTAACTGATGAACTTGATCTAAAATCAATATCTTAGCCTATGCATATAGACTTCTTTTAAAATGTAAAGAAGAGGAGTTTCTCTTAATAAGTGATGCTTTAAAACATGCTGTCACAGTGTAGGCGGTTAATTCAGTTCATTGTGATTAGTCAAACAAAAATGGATCTGTCCCAATTTAGATTACAAAAACATGAAACAGCAAACTGTCTCATTTCATCTTCTCTTCAACACTGTAATTTACTCATGTTGGTGCTTTCATCTTGACAGGTAGCCAACTAGCCAGCAGGCTAATCTCTGGGCGAAGCTTTTGGTATTAATTTTAACATTAATTCAGCCAATATTATCACTACTAATGGACTCTACAATATATAATACAAATCAAATGGCCCAACAAAAAAATCAAATTGGCTAGCAGACTAGATAAAATTGTGACTGCTGTTGTTTTGATAGGAAAATAAGTTTCCTCTCAAAAACAGAAGAAACACCAAACCATGCTTAAGAGCAGACAACACTACAGCGTTGTCTCAGCTTAAAGTATATGACCATAAAACATAGCTTTTTCATGTTTTTTTTCTGTGTTTTCATTGGATGTTACCATTGTCGTCAGCTGGTGTTGTTGTTGTTGTTGTTGTTGTTGTTGTTGTTGACTTGCTCTTGTCTTTGGTTTTTTTATTAGCTTGGGGTGCTTTTGTTTTTTTTTTCGCTGCATTGATCTCAGCATCAGAGCTTGTCCTGGCTTTAGGCGTTGCGCCACTGTTAGCAGGTGTTTCATTCCACATTCGATCTACTTTTCTCCTCTTATTTGACCTTGAGGGAGGGAAGTCATCTTCTGGTACCCACTGTACATCAGAATCCAAATTGTTTGAGGGTTCATCTTCACGCTGGTGTTTTGGAGATGCTGTGAGATGTAGAGCTCTGATCTTAGATGCAGGCAGTCTGGTCAAGACCACCACTGATTCCTTTATTACAGTATATGAACTTTTTTTGCCATCATCTCTATTCAGAGTTTCACTGTCCAGCAGATTTGGTAACAGACGAGTACAACCATTAGTAGCTGGAGGGTGGCAGACTTGAGACTCGGAGAGAACGGACTCAGATGGGGATAGAGGTGTACGTCCTACAAAAGGTAAAAAGCAGATTAAACAGACTAAAATAAGCCATTTTGCCTGGTTGAAAATAGCTGAGCAATTATCAGTGGACACAAACATACCAAGAGTACATTTACAAATGATGCGCATCTTACCACAGCCACTGATATCATCATCATCATCATCATCATCATCATCAGAATCTGTGTCTCTGTACTCCCACCCTAGCAACAAGTATTGTTTCTTCACAGTCGCTTCACATGCTGCCACAGACCTGCAAGACATCAACAGCAACAGGAGTCAGGCAAAAAACATAAACACTTTAACACAAATACAATATTTTCATCCTTCCTATAAACAGAAATTAAAACCTCTTGTACACAAATGGCCTGGGAATATTTCAATATGTTATCTTGTGTAGAAATGACTGGGAGCCATTACAGAGTGGCCAGCCCTTCGACATCATTGGCACAAGGGATATTCAACTTTCGCTGCTATAAGGGACACTTTATTCTATTTTAGGGAGCACTGCAGGATAAGAGCTGAACTTATTACGACTACACCGACCGGAGATTAACCCAGGTTTCAATCTTGAAGGGATGTAGCATCAGGCCTGGCATCAGTCACAAGCTATGACAGAGTTCATAGTGAGAACATGTAGAGTTTATGGACCCAGTAGGATTAACTCTTCTGTCCTTCCCACCATCAAACTATCAAATGGAAGAGAAACAAACATGGGATCCTTCTTTCAAAAACAGCCCAGCTATTAGCTTGTCAGAGAGATGCATGAGCAGATCACCAGTCAAATGATCAGCTCCAGAGGATCAACTAAATGGATACAAGGCAAATTGAGAGTAAACAACCAAAATGTCCATTTTGTAACAATAAGATACTGCATTGGTATTTCATTAATACCATAGAAAAAGTAACACCCTGTCTTAAGTCTCCCTGTATTAACTCCCTTCTCCTTTTATATTTGTCAAAGCATTTTGAGCTGCATTCTGTGTATGAAAAGTGCTATACAAATAAAGTTTATCAATATTATTATTATTAAAAAGGACTGTGATAACCCCAAAGGATCTGTCTCACACGTGCATACACACACAGAAACTAATGTTTCCCATTTGTCCATTGTATGGGGATCCTCAGGTTTTAGAAATTTGTTTGTTATGAGGTGACCAACCAAAACAAAATGGTTGATTTTGGTTGATTTTACACGAGGCAGAAACATGAGCATAGGGAAGATGCAACACTCACTCACAGAGCTTCAGGAGGTGGGCAGCCTGTTTCTCCCTCCTTTCCAGCAGTGACTGCAGCAGACTGTATTTCTTTAGCACATCTGGGGAGACCAGGTCATTCTTCTTTACCTTCTTTCTGATCCACTTTTGGAGCTCCTCTTTGCTAATCTCCATCTCATCCCCATCCATAATCACTGCATATTTTGTTGATTTTTGAAGTGAAAAGAAGTTATGTACAGTCCCTGCAGCAAACAGGACATTAAAATTAGCCTTCAAATGGCAATGCACTGTTACCTTCAATTACATGAACTTTGATAAAAGAAAAAAATAAAGACGTGGTAAAAAGTGTGGTATGTGCAACACCTTGGTACAAAGTCAGTGCCTAGTAACCTCCCCTTTGTCAGCTGTTAAGCATGGGGATGGAAATACTATACTTTGGGGTTGTGTGGCAGCCAGAAACATTGCCAGATCGACTCTAAATCTACCACATATCAGCAAATTCTGGAAGCAAATGTCACCAAATCTGACTGAACAAGTAAACTTCAGCTGGTGAATGTGAACACAGCCTATTGTGAAACTTATCTAAGTCACACCACTATGCACAGTAACGGTCAAACATCCAAATGAAGTAACAAGTCACATCACACACAAACACACACAGAAGTTTCGTTTTTATTGTATCTAGGAAGTGCCTGAGCCTAGCTACGTTACCAGACTGTGTTAAAAACACGAGCAAATTAAGAAACACACGTTTACAACGGGTTGTCCACTGGGACCTGTGCCATTACAGACCGCTTCATCCACTGCCTGAGAGCTAACCCCAAGTGTGAAGGAAACTGCTTTGAGCTGGTCTCCATCGGAGGTGGGGAAGAATATCCGAGATACATTTGACAAACGAATTAGTTATTATTCCTCCATTAAGTTTTTTCTATAGTAAAAGTTGGGAATTTAGCATTTTAAATACTTCCTATAAAGCATAAATCTTACCTCAGCGTGGCTCTCCCAAGAGCGTTTTTGAACACCGCGTCTTCTTCAGCTCACGCTGCCCACGCACGCCAAGCCGTGACAGACTCACTGCTGCCCCCTGTGTCCGCACACCAGACCAACAAGTCTTTCTGCTTTGTCTTTTTCGCTTCAATTAAATATTCAAAAGCTACCCAGCAGTGCACTCAGTCTCATATGGAGGAATGGGATTTTTGTATTATGACCTTATAACATTTCTAATGTTTTTGTACTGGTTTCATATTCTTACTAGTAATTATATTCCTCTATGTTCAGGTGTTTTGCGGTATGTGTTGGTCTGTTCTTTCCAGTAAGGTTGTATAGCTATAGGTTTGTTTTATGTGTGGCTGAGTGCTTGGCTTTACTCTAAATCTATCATGGGTTAGCATCAGCTAAACCAATAGGACAGGGGTTTCTTTGTTCTCTTGAACATTGTGTTTCACTGTTGTTTGGGGGAATCTCCACTGACATTCTGCTTGTTACAGTGAACTTTCCATTATCAATGTGTTTTTATACCTGTTTACTACAGTATTTTGTGTGTTTAATATTGATAATATTGATGCAACTTCAACAACACTTAAGAATGTGCATGTTGGTGTTTTCTTTGAAATACACACTGGCTTAACTGGCCTTCATAGATATGGAAGAGATACTGTAAATAGGGGGGAGTAGTTTTGTTACAGAGAAGTGTTACATATCTAAGAATTTATTTACTGAGCAAGTCAATTTAACATCTGAATTTCAGTTAAATTGAGACCATAGATTTTTCTGTTAAGTGAAAGGCCTGTACACTGTTGCATTACAGTAAGTGGAGCTGAACATGTTGGAGGACACAGCAAAAAAAAGACAAAGCTGAACAAGGTTGAGAAATAAGATTTTTAATACATTTCTGTAAATGGGGCTGAACACACTTGCAAATGATGAGCTATACAATGTAAAAGGTTTTTTAACTTCGATTATTTAAAAAAAGGAACAAAAGCATCACAAACTAAATGGACATGGGAGGTATAAAACAAATAATCAAATTGGGCAGTGTTGAGAAAATGTTGATCAGCAACAACAAAGAATTAAAAGGCTATTGACTTAAGAAATATGAATCTAGAATCACTGACTTGTTTGCGTTATGCTGATCTGTTCCAAAATCTTAACCACTGACAAGGCTTGAGACAAACAGTATCAAAATAAAAAGAATATAAACGAGGTATATTGAGCATCAAAAACATAAAAAAAATGAAAAGTGATATCAAACTCTGTTGTTACGGCTCCCCAAAACTCACAGGATGTAGCAACTTCTTCAAAATGTTCCAGCAATATCACCTCAAGTATTTTGCTTAGTATTTTTTGTAATAATGGAAAAATTATATTTTGATATAACAATGTTTTACAGGAGCAGTGACCAATTAATGAAAGCTATAAATATGAGTTCAAAAAAAAAAGAGGAAGTTAATATTCTTGTCTGTGTCATGCACAGTTGCTTGTTTGTACATCAGCCGATTGAATATGCTGCCAAAAGCTAACATAAATTTATATTTCTGAATAAACTGAAAATGACCATTGTTCAGTATTTTTTCTATGTTTAATGATGCACAATTTATTTTGGAATCGCAATAACTATATCTGCAGATTTGTACCATACATATAAGGTAAAAAATAAAAGAGAATCAGGTTGGAACAAACACTGGGCTTGAATTATTCATGTGCACTCATTTCATAACTGCAAATCTAATTTTGGGTTACATTTTTCAAAATCCAATGGCACATCACTTGGGGGTGATAATGATGAAAATTATTGAAGGTGGATTATTTTTACTCTGCAGAGCTACATTATAATTCACCTGTATCTATGATCTTTTATTCAGAGTCATCGTTACGCTCTCCCCCCGCTTTCAATTCCAAAAACCTAGCCATGTGTTCCAGTCGTAAGGAGCCTCGGTGGATCCACTCCTTTTGTTGATTATCCTGAGTATGACATGTACACCACATTATATCAAAATATTTCAAACAAAAATGAGAGGAAAAGAACGTCATATAAACAACCAGCAGTGTTAAACGATACTGACCTGAAAAACGACCTGTATCAGGCTGCAGTCGACCACCTGCACCTCACACCTCTGCTGGACTCCGGTTAATTCTACATTTAAGGACTGTCCAGCTCTGTACTGGGTTAAATGTGGGTACGGCCAGTCCTTCAGGTAGCGCTTCATGAAATGCTTGTGAAAGCTGTCTGGAATGTCCTCTAAAACATCTTCCACTGTCGAAAAACAAACAAAGAGTCTGTCACTCATCTTCCAGTTGCTTTGAATGAACATGTTTACCTTACACAAATATGTTTGCCCAGCACAAACAAAACAGGCACCCACTCATTGCTCCACAGCGCCACACATAGCCAAAAAATGTATCTGGATACCTTAAAAGCATCCTCTCATATTATATAAACAATGAATAAGCAACAGGTGGAATGACCTGCACTCTGAACAGCAAATAACATGGTTAATTTAGCATAATGAGCATCTTCACAACAGTTTCTCTTTTCTCTTATCACCTGTAATCACTTCTACTTTGCTGTTTTTCGATTGCTTTTAAGCTCATGTCTGTGAAACCCGTGATTTCCTATACAGATGTTCCACATTAAAAGCATTCCAGCTGCTCAAAGGGGCATAATCTTTACCTTTCCTGGAAACATAAGCAGGATTTAGTGAATGAAAACAGTATTTGTGTTAGAAAAGAGAAACTCAGAAAAACAGAGTGGTGAGCATGGCATGATTATGTTCTTCCTTTGATAGATTTAGTGCTGTGGAAAATGACTCCTGAATTTATCAAGACAGCAGGTAAACATGGAGGGCATTTTAAGTTCCTATTTACAGAAAACAGCATCAACATCCACCAAACATGACTGAATAAAAAATATTTGGCCTCAGGTGAGACAAATAAACACTTACATGGTCTGCACACCAGGTGAAGTAAAGGTAAACCAACATAGACCGGCGTGTGATCATCCAAAAAGACCAAGAATCTGAAAAATTAAAATATGTTTTATATCAAAATCAAACCTTGACAAATTGTGATTGTGATGTATTGCCAAAGATTGCGGTGGTGCAAAGATGTAGGGATAAATGCTCATTCAAACACACCTCAAACGGTTCTTTCTACTGGGCAGCTCTGCCAAAACGCCAGGCTGGAACCGGAACTTGTTATCTTGACACTGGACCACCACACGAGCGCCGACGTACAGCTGCTCCAGCTTTGGTGTGGGGTCAAAGGCAATGTGGTGTCCAGAAACTAGGCTCTTCCCTTTTTCTTCAAAACTAACTTTGTACTTCACCCGTCCATCTTCTGCAAGGAACAAAATGAATGAATCGATGAATGTGTCACTGTGTTTTGATATTAATTATAAGAGTAAAAAAAACGACTTAAATCATTAACCGATTATCAAAATAGAATCAAAATCTCTATGAATCAAATAATAAATTTGCCAAAGGTTAACAGCAAAAGCTAGCAACAGGGTCTATGGGATATACTGAGCACAAAATACTTGTATTATACAGGATGAGTACTTAGATTTTACAGACTGACTTTGTTTACTGTTGAATTAATGTGTTTAACATCCCTTTCCTTCTGAAAATTTTTTTTCTTACCCTTTGTAACTATTTCCACTATTTTTCCCCGTTGCCATCTCATGGGCTTTTTCCTGGCCAGCACCATCATGTCCACTTTGACCTCTTCCTCTGGCAAATTCGGACGAACCTTTGTGGTTTCATGAGAGCAATAGGCAAAGGCTGATGATATTATTATGGGGGTTACTTCATTCACTGTGGAAAAGCACAAAACACAAAATGTATATATTCCAACATATTAGCTTCGGGGATTATAAATTCCTCGTGTAAGTGGTGTTCATGTGATGGTCTTACTGTTGTCGTTGTTGTTGTTGTTGTTACTGCCTGTTGGTGCTGGAGGGGGTGGTCTCGTTGTGTCACTCTTTTTCGGTTTTGCAGTTTTCTGTTTATTGTTTGAGGCTACAGAATCTGAATCACTAGAATCACCTTCTGGCTCCCACTGCATATCAGAGTCAGAGCTGCTGAGCACCTCATCTTCACTGTAGAACTGCTGAGGCGTTGGAGGTCGTAGAGCACTGATCTTATATTCAGGGAGTCTGGTCAAGACCACCACTGCTTTTTTTATTAGACGGAGAGAGTCAGAACCATTTTCCAACTGGGTCCTCTTGCTGGGTGTCTTCTTTCGGGAGGGAACAGACTCACATGGTGAGTCAGCCATATTTTCTGCAAAGAAAAAGCTTTGGTGAAATTGTGACTTCCAACAAACAAAAAACCTACAGCAGAGATTATTGTGTCCTAGGGGTGCAATGAATTGATAAATCAATCCAAAGGAAATTAATCTGTTGTGTTTCCCACTATTTTTTAACCTTCATAGACTAAACAGATAATTGGGCAAATAATAAGCAGGTTAATCGATAATGAAAATAATTGATAGTTGCAAATTATTTGTAAATCTGTTTGCCTAGATTTTACTTTTCGAATAACAAAGCTAAATTTGAGCTTGTTTAACACAATTCTGTGCTTATCATCATCTCCTGCCTCTCTCGTTTCACAACCTCTTTTTAAAGGGAGACCTGGTCAGGATGGCAGCATTACAAGCTTCAGATAAGAGAATACAACATCACGCAGACAAACATTTGCTGCTTGAAGGTTCTCAAATGTGATAATTTGTTCCATTTATTGGTCTTACTTTATTGTAAACCTTTTAAAACCATTTTAGGGTTTTTGAGCGTTGGTTGGACAAAATAAGACGTTTAAGGACATCACCCTGAACCCCAGGATGCTGTGATCTGCATTTTTCACTATTTTCTAATGTTTCATTGACTACATGGTTAACCAATGATTCATAAATTAATGAAAATAATTGGCAGATGAATCAATAATAAAAAATAACCATTACTTGCATACCTAGACTGATATTAGGCTATAACATACATAATTAAAAGTCTGTTTTAGTTTTTTATATTGTGGGAGTACTTCTATTTACAAAATATTAGAGTTCTTATAAAATAAAATACAAAATAACAAATACCAGGTATTACCTGTAATTTCCTCCACCTGCTCCTGATGATGGCTCTAATATAAAACTGACAACTTCAAACTGCAAATGTCATGGCCGCCTCTGGAGTAAGTAACAAAGGTTAACTGCAACTGTATCTGTGGTTTAAATGTATCGGTAACGGTAAATTAATTGTAACAGTAACTGTAGTTTAATTGTAACGGTAGCTATAGTAACGGCATTTGTATGTGATAGCTGTGGACAAACATACACATTCAGATTGTTTTTACACTTTGGCGTTTTTGACGTGCTCATATTTATGGTATTTGACGGTCTTAGGTAACCTTAGTGCATCTGTAGTCACAGGAATTCCACCAAGTCAACGCTAGTAACTTTAGGTTAAAACTTAGTAACGTTAACGTTATCGTTAAGACTAAAACAGTAGTGCTTGGCGCACAACTCGCAGCTTACCTGTCGTTGTGTCCCGATTATCCGCTTCAAAGTCTGGTCACACCTGATAAAATTGCTTATTTTCTTCGATCAAAGCTGAGGTTAGTCAAGTAGCTAAGAGAGAGTAAGCTCTCGGGTTAGCCCACACTACTTAGCTTGCTAGCACTGCAAGTCCAACAGGTTCAGAAAGCACACAGTTAAACCGTCTTCCTCACTTTGTATAGAGATTGTGCAACAGGACATGCGCTACAAGTTTCTTCTGATAAAGATGTATGTCAAACAAAATTATAAGCCACAGCTTCCTCCATTTTAGACTTCTGTTATTGTTGTCTTCTGCTTTTACAATGTTTTACGGCACATAACTAAATTGCGCATTACTGCCACCTACTGGCATGGAGTTCAGATAAGGATTATGAAAGTCTCACAAACTCAGAGGCTGCATCACATGTAAATAGTTCATTTAATAAACAACAAAAGCAATGTCATTTGCTAGTTGTTCATTCCATGAGCAAGATCATGAGCTTCATGTTTTCCATTAAGCTAAAAATTTAAACTTTACTAAATCAAGTGCATTAGGCTGTCTGAGTACTACACACAATAAGATCTGTACAGATTTCTCATCCCCAAAGCTTTTACGGACAGCTGCACAGATAGTATTAAGGAGGATGGTTCATCATTCTATAATGTACTAATGTAAGATTATTGTCACCTAAGCATGCACTATACAGCTGTATCATATAGGAACAATTTGTATAATAAAAATAAATATAGAAAAGATTGGCGGATTCTTAACATCAAAAGACTTAGATCATTATCAGGAGCAAATAAATGTTATAGTGACATCACTACTTTTGACTGAGCTTTTTGACTTTCCAAAGAAATAGATCATATTGTTACCAATTCAAACAGAGGCCCTGGATTAAGCCCCTTAATGCCTTAGGCTCAGTAGTTGCATGCAGTAATCCACCCATATTCAAAAGGCATTGTGCAGCCTTTTCAATCACTATTCATAATGTCATTGCAGCAGACATATTCAAAAAGCCGATATTGTGCTGAAAAATATATTAATTACTTGCTTGTACATTACATTACTGAATTATTACAAACTTTTAGTGAGAGATCCAAGGCAGCAGTAATATGGAAAAAAATGGCCAAGAACCCACACTGTCAAGTCAGAAACATTCATATAATCTGATGCATGTGACTTGTAGCATGAGTGTAATGATGGTTCCTTTGGGTTCAAAAGTGCTCTGACTCCTGCGTACGATAAAAACATCATATCCATTCAAAACTGCATGGTCAGAAAATATGCAGCAATGAGAGTGTTAGGAGTACATCTAAATTGTCCTGCTGAGTCATGTTACTGAACGATTTCACTCTCCTCTCTTTCAGGTGATCTGCTCCTCCTGGTAGGTGGAGGTGGAGATGGAGCCGTAAGGATCCACCACCGTCTGGGCGCATCGCACCACCGTCACCAGCAGGAAGAAACACAGGAGGAAGAGGAAGAAGAGAGCAAAACCCAGGTCCACGTCCACCTCGAACTGTACCGCAGGGTGAGAGGGCTGGTCCATGTGGGCGATGATGACTGCTGATCAGCTGTTTCTTCCCCTTGTCAGTTCAGCGCCACCAGGTTAGAGACAGTACAAGTGTGTGCACATGGGCTCTTGAGATAATGGTGATGACTTCATGCCAGAAATACAAATCAGAAAGACATACAAAGGTGAAGAAGGTTAAACTTGAGACACAACACAGCTCTTGTGTGTTGAAGCATTGTCTTGGGTATCAGTGGTGGAAGACGTATTTGATGGGGAGTTTAGTTCAGTGGTTCCCAACTTAGGGCTCGGGCCCTTCACATGATAAAATGCTGTAAGATGATTAATAGGAGATGAAAAAAGAAAAAACAAAGCTCTGCTAGACAAAATTTGGATACATTTTTTTGTCAATTCCATAATTGCTTTTTGTGATATACTGCTAACAACTCATAGAGATCTGAAACATGAAAAGGGGTCACAATACAAAAAGGTTGGGAGCCACTGGTTCAATCTTAACAATGCACTGCATTTCATGAATTAACCATGTTTGTTTTCATGTAAAATCTTCATTTGTAATATTATGAGTAACACGAACGAGAGACGAGTGAGTTGAAGTGCAAAGTATTGTTAACTAGAAATACTGAAGTAAAACACAAATACCAGACAACTGTACTTAAGTACAGTATTTGAGTAAATCTAACGCACAGATGTGAGTGGTATATACTCATACTCAAACGTCTCATTACATGAATTCCACACAGATCTGGCTTAAATAGCTATTTGATGTTATAATGAAAACAGTGCTGTTTGTCAACTTTGCTCATGAGATATAAAATTTCAGATTGTGGATTGCGTGCTGGAAATTCAGGGGCAGCGATTTTTTTTTTCCTATCAGTTAATTTCCTCATCATTTGGTCTGTGAAATATCAGAAAATACTGAAAAATAATATATGATATTCTATTCAAATTGCTTGTTTTGTGCGACCAATAGTTATAAACCCCAAAATATTTAGTTTAAAATTACATAAGACAAAGAAAAGTTCACATTTTTAGAAGCTTGAACCAGAGAAAAATTTGCTTTTTTTGCTTAAAAATTACTTTAAAATAACACTGATTGCCAAAACAATCGCAGAATAACTTAACAATAACTGAAGTAATTTATTCATTGTAAAGATATGATCTGAAACTCACCATCCTTCCTGTATTAGTCACCCAGGTGTTTGCTGCTGCAGAGCCTTGCCATCACCTGTCCAAAACTTTGAATATAGCATCTCTGTCTTGATTCCCTCTGAGGTTCCTTATTACTCGAGTTACATCAGACGCTCATCAGTTACCAAAGTCTTAACTGTTCTCTTCTTGTCATGATCATCCCAGGAAAAATGAGCAGCCCACAAATTAGCTCTTGCACACACACACACACACACACACACACACACACACACACATACCCTTGCATATACTTGCACCTTGCGACCTCCCCTTGGCATGTAAAGCCTTTATTAATACTTAAGCAGGAATTGAATAACGGTCTACACAGCTCACAAGTGAATCAAACACCCCACAGCTTTTGTTCTCCTGTCAGGAGGAGCTTCATCGCTGTCACCAATTAGACTTCACACCACCAGAACTCAGGCACCTTAGGCGACACTGGGCTTATTCATTACATGAGGCTGAATAGGCAACAGAGGAAGGAAGGGAAAATGTAATGTGAAAGCAAAGGCAAAGATTTAAAGAGGAGGGGTAAGACAGGACGGGGGGGGGGCTTTTGCGTGGAAAGGAAAGCACAGACACTGGAGCAGGAGAAACAGGAGATGCATTAGCAATTAAATTGTGGAGCCAGATGCGAGAGCAGGGTGGAAATTGACCCTGCCGCTTTAAAATGGAGATTGTTACAGTGAAGCTGCCAGTGACGAGAACAGTGTGGAGGCTGAAGGGCAGGGCACAGTAGTAAAGTGATCCCACTCCATATGCAATTAGCCAAGGAGGCCTTTTAAAGGCTGCAGCCAAAATACTGTGTGTGTGTGTGAGAGGAAGGAGGAAGACAGAGGAAGTGGTTTCTTTTTTAGGATGGATGGAAAACAAGCCAACAGTGATCAATGCTCTAAAACTTCCTGGCTGCAGGAACACCAACTTTTTTCTCACCTGAAACCTCAAGATAATTACCAAAAAAAAAAAAATCACTTGAGATATTTTTGGCAGCAGAGCTCATCCCAAAAGTGTGCCAGCCAGGTGCGTGTCACCACCACACTACGCCATCTGATATTGTAATAGCTCCATGGTGCCTCCAGGTCTACTCTGTACCAGCGACTGATGGATGGTGCTCATGCCAGACTACATGTGCTCCATTTACACAGCAGCAGAGCATCTCCAACACAAGTGTTTTTATGACGTTACCAACATTTAGAGGCGGCTCCTGAATTATGGCTGTATGATTTGGCTGCTTAGTCCAAAGAAATCACTACCCTCTCTGCAAATCACAAAACTACACTTGTCCTCAAATGAATGAATGAATGAATCAAACTCCATGAATAAGATATTTTCATGTAACACAAGGAGTTTTGAGAAAACTTACAAGAAAAATAAAGATATTATCCTTTGGACACCTTACAGACATATTTAGTATTAAGAAGAGACATTTCAATTAAAAGTATTTAATTGGAAGGACAATAATATACTCCTGCATCTCCTTTTTTTTTTTGTATTATCGATGAAAACCACATGACGTGGCTAAATGAAAACTGAAACACTTTCAGTAAGTGTGTAGTTTGTTCCAAGAAATTTTTGTTAATCCTTTATTATAGTTTTATAGCTGAGGACAGTCTGATGCACTGTCTTAACACATCACCACTGAAGTAATCCAGAAGGGCTGTACACGTTTACATTACAGTTGCATTCAGATTTCCAACTCTTTGTTTAAAATTATTGTCCTATAATCATGTATTCATCAATTTGTCAACAACCAACAGTGATAACCAATTAATTATTTAAGCGATTCTTTAAGCAAAAATGCAAAACATGTTCAGTTCCATGTGAGGATTTTGCAGCTTTTCTGTTTTATGTAATTTGGGGTTTTGGACTGTTAGTTAAGTGTGATGGGCATTTTCCACTGTTCTCTGACAACCTCATTATTCAATAGAAAAAACAACCAGCAAATTAGTTTAACATGAAACCAGTCATTAGTTGCAGCCCTCGAGGATCTTTGAGATAGTTTGCATCTCCTCCATTTTTAGGTGAAATTCAAAAGTTAAGTTAGGAAAAACTTAAAAAGCTATTATCAAATATTGGTCTATTATTGGATTTTCTTTTTTCCCCACTCCTTGCACGTTGGCGATAGTTTGGTTTGATCTTCACCTTTCCTTCTGCATGTGATTTGATTGTTAACATCTGAAACCTTTTATATCTAAATCAAGTTGTCATTTCAGATTAAAATTAAAAGAACCAGAAAAGCATGCACAGAATAGTTATCCACAGTTATCTTTATCATCATCATCATCATCATCATCATTATTATTATGATTTTACATCTCAGCAACACAATGCAGAATAAAAACACTTTCTGTCAAAGCAAAGCTCTTTAGAGGGCGCTGCAGGTGATTGGTCGTCGTGAGCCGAGGCATACAGCGAAGTTAGAGGCCCAGAGCGTTACAGTGCATGGAGTGCTGAATGTGTTGGGGCACAAAGACGGCAGAAATAAAGACAAAAGGGACAGAAATTGTGTTTTACAATTAACATTTGAAATGATGAAGGCACTTGAAAATGACAAGGTCAAACAAAATGTAAACTATACTTTGGTGTTTCATTTTTACCTCTTTACGTAAGATTTCATTAAACTGCTTTTCTTTTTTCTTCTTCTTTTTTTTTTTTTTTTTAAATACAAAATTAACCAAAAGACTGAGGAAGATCTTGGGTGGATAATAATGAGAATAAATATGAAACAAAATTTAAATCATACTCAAATAAAAAATAAGTCAAGTTTGAATTTGAATCAAACACTTTTACTAAGCTTGTTTATTAGATATTTAGCCAATGCTGATCTATAGAAGAAACCATAAAGTGCATCTTTGGATGGATGGGAAAAACAACACTGAATGGAAATGCTATTGACTCTTCCAGCCCACAAAGAACTCATAAACAGTTACTGATTGGTTTGGGTTACACTTCAACAAATTGCTCCCAAATTTAAACCGTTGACTGGACTGAAAACAAATATAACACAAAGCAAACTAAAATCAAAGAACTAAAAGACAATAAGCATCAACATAAACAAACCTTTAAAATTATCTCTGTGCGTTCTGCTTCCAATAAGGCAAAGCATTTTAAGACAAACTTCAGGCACATTTCGACACATCTGGCAGATGTAGTATCTTCTCGCACTGTTTCAAACTGTTAAAAAACATTATTTATTACCAATTATTTTGTTTTAAACATCACTGAAACAAATATATTCTAGCAACACTGACTCAAAACCATTGGCAACAACTAAAGTGAAAAAAAAAAAAGGCAGATTCAGATTCAGTATTAACTGACACTCTGGACATCGGTAAATAGACTTAAATCAGATTATGGTCCATAGAAAGACATGGCCACATTCACCTTAGTGCTCCTCGCAATGTCACTGACTTCAGTGTGGTTATTTAGAGCAAAAAAAAAAAAAAAGAAAGAAAAATCAGTCAAGTGTAAGGGCAGTAATACTTAGAAGAGTGTTAACTAACTGTGCAGGAGGGGAATGCCCATCCTAACCACAGCATCTCTTAAAACACTTCCAGTAACAAAGTATAAAGCTACACGCAGGCAGATTCGGCAACTTGGTCAACAGCACAAAATCTCGGAAAATAGCAAAATACACTGAAGGTGAGGGAAAAGAGGAGAAGGTGCTTGTAAGGAGAAAACCACTCACCACTGCTTAGGTGTTAAGCAGATCATCGTGGTTCTCCAGTGCAGTCTTCCTCTCTCCATTTAATTTAGTGTAATCCACAGAGAGGTGAAATTATCCACATTGGACTACCGGGGTTTCAGAAAGGAGTGTGTGTGTGTGTGTGTGTGTGTGTGTGTGTGTGTGTGTGTGTGTGTGTGTGTGTGTGTGTGTGTGTTGCCTGCTGCCTCTTACAACATGCCACGCTCTCGTTCTTTGGCTTTCAGGTGAGGGCCTCATGTGAGGGCCCGTCGTCACTCTTCACATGGCCTCATTTCCACCTCTCACTGTCCAATCAGTGCCTCTTTCTGTGGTTGTTGTTGTGGGGAGTGTGGCCGTTCTGCATGTGGCCGTTTTTCGATTTTTCCCTCCGCTCGTGATCGTCGTCTTCATCTTCTGACTCGGTCTCCTCCTTGTCACTCCGCTCGTCCTCAACAATGTCCTGTCAGGTGAAGCAAGACATAAAATTTGTACAGTTGCAAATCTGAGATGACTGTGTTACATGATGGGGAAAATAAAAACTGAAAGTGGTGGTTCATACATTTCCTGGCAGGAATTTGATGACCATTCGCAAGATTAGTGCAGCCCAGAAGATGTGCAGAATCTGCAGCACAAACATCAACCCATTGAAGAAGTAGAAACCGAGGAAGGGGGGGTAGAGGGTCAGGGGGTACACCCATGTCGTATGTGTGATCCTGGATGACAGAACAAAGGCACAACAGAGAATCCAGTCAGAGCCACCTACAGTCACATTCAAAAGCCCATTGAGAGGGGCCAGGAGTGAAGACAATGTGTCTGTTGTTGTGTTTCCAGCAAAATGTTACAAAACTTTTAAACATATTTATGAAATTTCTGCAGAAAAAAAAAAAAAAAAAAAAGGGAATCAGCGCATCCTTCAGTGCATGTCTACATGCTAATATATTCAAGAGGACTTGAACATATTGCATAATTAAACTGAGCACCAGTAGCTCTGATATACATCATGGTATTTCATTGCTGCTTCCCACCTAAGAACCAGGGACATTATAGTCTGAACAACCCCACAACCTTGTTTGTATTGTTTTTAATTTTGAATGCTTTCTGGTGGGTCAAAAGCCTGTTACAATGTCAATGGAAGGAACAGCAACGTTAAAGGATAATGCTCAAATTATTATTTTTCAGTTGTCAACAAATCATGAAAAGATCAGTTTAACTTAAAAGGCAAAGTAACTTCTTAAAACAGCTGCAGTTTTTAGCAAACGTCACTCCAACATTAATAAACTGTGCATTTGTGGGGGATTGTTTTCAGCTGCGGATTAATACAAATTTGAGTCAATAGTGAGGAGGTGTGTGGGGGATTAAGTCAAAATGACCAAAGTGTCTATGTTCACTGCAATGAAGCAATTAACAATTAAGCACAGAGGAATACACTGTATCAAAATCTCAAACTTTGCTGACAAAAAATAGAAAATGTTGTGAAAAATCTGATTGTCAGCCTTTATTTTGACACGCCAACTGCCCTATCTGAGTCAAGCATAAAAAATAAAAAAAATCGACTTTTTTTTTTTTAAACATCAACTAAAAATGTCCACACAAATAACTTTGTGACACATAGCCAAATAAGAGCAAAGAAGGGCCAAAAAAAATATCGTTGTTGTAATCATTTCTCAAATGTTCTCGTGAGACAGTAATATCAGTGACTCATTACAGTTACAGTAAATCTTATACAACATCATTTACCAGAAGGGGAGGATGATGAGGCGGGTGATGATGAAAACGGCAGCAAACACAGTGAAGATGAAGTTGCAGGTTTTCCTCCAACCTGCATAGTTGAACATTTTGGCTGACTGGAATGAAAAGAGAGATCAGTGTCACCTTTTCAATTATTCCCCTCTAGAGGGCAGACAGTGAACTGTATGGGAAGGACAGTGCTCTGATCTTTACACTTATCATGAAGCTAATAAACAATGAAGAGGTTATGAGGTAAATGAATAAAACATTAACTTAATCCCCTAAATTATACTTTTTCTGCCATGTTAGGATATTGTCATACCTCCATTAGATAGTCAGAGGCATCGTGTACCAACATGATCAAAGTCCCTGCCCGGATGTAGTTGACCAGCCAGGAGAAACTTATAAGGAGGATGGTGGCTACATGGTGAACTATCTGCTCTTTGAAATCCTGCAGAAAAAACAAAAAGCAGAGATAGAAAGGGATGATGTAAAAACAAAGTCCAACAGTGTTTGGTCACCGACTGATCAAGCAGTAAAGATTGGTCACTAATCGACAGTGTGTGTCTGATTAATGCTGGTTTTACAAATGATTAACTCTCCGCACATAACAGATGGGTGGCCATGGTTAACAACAAGTTCAGTGAGTTTAGTTGTGGGTAGATAAAAGTAGATTGCTAATACTTTTATCTAGCTACAACTAAACTCACAGCATCTCTATCAACAGTCTCATTTGCGCTATGTGTTACCTATTGAACATATCTTCTCCTTTTATTTTCTGTATATGTTACTAATCACTCTCATTCTGCACTGTATTTTTATTCTATTGTTTGTTTGTCCTTTTTATTTCACACCTGTCATGCAATGTGTCTAACTTAATCATCACTTTGTTTACACCTTCCATTTCATGTCCACTAGTCATTAATTCACAATGAACAATGACCATAACATGGTACTTTAACCTCTTAAATATAATCCACTCAGTGGCATTCTTTGAATACACATACACATCTTTGGATGGCACGCTAATGTGTGGTGTCCTCTAAATAACTTAAAGTGACACTGACTGCATAGCTATAATAACATGTAATGGTGTGCCTTGTGACAAAACACATGAGAACCACTGAGCCGGACTACCTAGCATGCTAAAGAGTCCTCTTCTTCACCAACCTGAGCTCGTAGGTGAGTCAGTGGCACTCTGACGTCCTGACGCATCTGCTGCTGCTACAGTAACAGGTGACTCCTCCTCCACCTCCTCTAGCCTTACTTGCGCCTCAATGTCTCCTTCATTCTTTTTGTTTTTGAAAAATCTTCTTATATCCGTAGCGTTCACTCGTTAGCTACCACCAGATGCCTCTCTCTGTCACAAAAGTCACTGGTGTGAAGTAGATCTGCTTCTTCAATAACACACAGAGGACCCAAAATGTACTTGTGTTTTTGATCACAACATCATTTATTTAATGCATGATTGAAATTACTAATGAATAGACTTGAGGCAATTTTTATTATTCTTATATTTGTTTAAAAAAGTAAACTTTGAGATGCAGGGCTATTCAGAAAACATCCAGAACTGAAGCCGCAGATGACCAGGCCTACTGACGCCTATGATTAAACAGCTTTACAGCTATAAAAAGAAACTAAATCCATATACAGAGGCAAAAAAGGAACTTAACAAAACGTTACAAAACAAATTCTTCAATAAGAGGCTGATTTCAACATGATGGCTCTCCGGAAAAGCCCAGAAATCTATTGTTTTAGTTTAAAAGATTAGCACTGAGACGGAGGCTTTGCCATTTGCCGACAGGCTTGACAGTCTGCCACCTTTCACAACAACATTTAGACCTGTGGGCAAAATGGTCAGTCTGTCTGTCCACAGTGCGACTTCCCACAGAGCTCTGGTCACACATTAACTGGAGAAGTAACATCCCTGACCTCAAGAGACACAATTCAGTTTGTTGCTCATTCACTGTGACATTTCCAAATTGACAAAGTGGAAGGGATGAGTGGAAATGAACATTATCTTTAATGGTATTCTGAACTCTGACAGCTTCACTCAATACAATGCATAAAGTCAGGACTTCTTAATGGAGAAATCAATATCCAAACCTCAGAATACACTACCAACACAACAGATCATTCTCATTATTTTATGCACTCACTGAGTAATCGCTATTGATGGAAGGCTGCTGATGGTTTTACCATGGTTTTACAGTGCAGAGAGCTAACAAAGTTTAAGAAGCAACGCTGTATCACCTACCTTACGTTTGACATCCGATGCTACGCTAAAAAGCAGTGAGAGATAGAAGCCTAGTTCGATCATGTAGTACCAGTATTGAGAAGGCAACAGCGGCTGGGGAAAAGAGAAAGAAAGATCTGTTGGAACAGCATGTTGCCAATAATTTTACCCATTAGTCAGTTCAGTAATTTGGTAAACCAATGAAAACAGAAGAGAAGCCAGTTTCTGCACATTTTGTGATTTACACGTGTGTAAATTTAAACAAAAGTGAAAATATTCAAATATAACATTAGCTGAAAGAGAAGTTTGAGGTTACAGCACTTGACATACCATTTTCGGGAAGCCATCCCACATCTGTTTCATATCATAGAACCATGGTTTCTGAGGGGAGAGAGATATTCAATATTAAGTGTCCAACACAACATCACAAACACTCTGTACAAACACCAACCAAGAATACAGATGAAAACAATATTTGTGTGTGACATACAACAGTGTGTCCACAATGGCTACAATGTTTAAATCCAAATTACTCAATTTCTGTACTTTAGTTAAGCATGTAGCATTTAGCTAAATGATTAATTCTATTTTGCTGATGAAGACACAAAAGAAAAATAAATAAATAAATGAATTAAAGACTGTTTTTCTTTAATTCAAGGGGACAATATGGCCAGTCAATCAAAAAAGATGTTTCTAGTTATGACAAAAGTGGATTTCATGGTTATATGTTGTGAAATTACACATAAACTGATTGCCAGGCAGATTCTGACACAGTACTCACATCAACAAGAACTGCCAGGCCAGCAAAGAAAGCAAGAAGGTAAAAGGTAAATCTCCAACTGTAAAAGAATGCACAGCAATCTCAGAAATCCCATAATATACTTTCACACAGCACAAATAAAACTGTCCCACCTATAAAACAACAACATGGCACCAAAGTCATCTCGGGGTTTAAGAAACCCAAATGTGATTAGATTTAAGCGAACACAACAGTTAGAGTAGAACCTGAGTCTAAAGGTTCTGACAAAGACATTTAATAATTCCCCTTATCACTTCAATAATGAGTCCTATCACTGATACATATCACTGGAATTTAAACCCTGAATCACACTGGTCAAAAAACTCCCTCTGACTGCTGATGGGAAACAGCTTTTGTTATATATTTTGCACCAGTTTGAGGCATTTCTC
The DNA here is from genome assembly GCF_002260705.1 of Seriola dumerili. Taxonomy (NCBI): domain Eukaryota; kingdom Metazoa; phylum Chordata; class Actinopteri; order Carangiformes; family Carangidae; genus Seriola; species Seriola dumerili. The sequence goes on along the minus strand of NW_019174365.1, from coordinate 9,833,084 downwards.
TTCTTGAACGTACAGTGTGCACCCTCCTCTTACTGTGGGTTGTTTTGCAACAGCTTTTGAGAAATATTTGCATCTCTTTTGTAGGTGTAACATGGTTGAACACCAAAACACTGATGATGAAATAATCCATTAGTGGACCATGGAGTGGCAGCATATTGAAATCATTTTTGACTTTATGTAGTAGCAGTTAGTACCAAAGCTTTACAGCAGCACATTCAATGCACCGCTGACAGAGTATTACCAAAAGTGCAACAGGCATGTTTGTAGGCAGGGTATGGTTTTCTAGTCTGAAAGATCTCGGGTGTATTCCAGAAAGCGGGTCTAGTGAAACCTCTTTGTTAACGCTGAGTTTCCTGTTCCAGGAACAGAGATCACTTTACCTGGGAGTCAGTTACTGTGGTAACTTAATCCGTGAAGCTACCCTGCTTTCTGGCAGGTTTTATTCAACAAAGCCTGAATGAGCTGTCTGACACACAGATGCATTACCTCATTCATACAGTCGATATCAAAGCGCATTCATTTGCAGAAGTTTACGTTGGGAAGAAGATCCAAATCCCGGTTGGATGTTAGTTTGATACCCGGGAACTATCTTTACCAATGTCATCAATGTAAGGACAGAGACTGCGACATTCAAACACTGAACATTGTAGAGTCATCCTCAGCTCAGAATAAAATCTATACACTGTCTGTGAGTCTGTGAGCATTAAATCTACTGTCAGGTTGTCAGTCAATGCCCCTGCACTGAAACATTTATTGTACATTACTGCAGTAATCACTGTAACTAATAATAAATACATTTTTTGTGACACTTAGTAGTTCAGCTGAAAAGATGATTTTAAGATTTTAATTGGACAAAATGTAGCTTAAAAGTGAGTTTTTGGATGCAGCTGTGAGCAGTTTTAATTTGTTTTAACAGTATTTCTGTTACTGTTTAAATGCACTACATGTTGAAATATAAAATATAACATAATATATGCTGTTGAGCAATATTTTTTATGTAAAATTGACATTTAAAATTTACATTCAGTTTTAACTTAGACACTTTTTCAACAAATCAAATCATCTAATCATGTCACTGGACTGGACTAAAGGTTATATCATAGGTTTCTAAATAAACTTTTGTCTTATCTGTTTGATTTCATCTTCTGCTGCCAACAACACATACTTTGTCCCCATCAGGTTGCAGCTAAATAAATATATTTAACTAGAATTCTTGCTTCATGGTTGTATCCCTGAGCTATCATGTTCATGAGATGGGAATGATTGATGGACAGACAACCCAAAAACATAATGCCTCCAGCCCTGGCTGTGGCCGGCTCAGAAAATTTTATGTGACAAATAGTAGGATTCCCGCACTTCCAACCTGATTCTGGTCAGCTGCCCTGGAACCAAAATCTCTTCGTTTCCCATGTCAGGATTAGTCGACTCAGAGTTTAGGGTTAGGTTCAGAGTTTGTTAAACCCGCTTTCTGGAAAAGGCCCCTGTTCTTTAAACCACTGTAGTGGTATGAAGGACTGAAAATGGTTTGGGGTGAATCTGAAAGTGTATTGAAGATGTTTAGCTACCTTGCTTCCCGAAACTTCTTAAGCTTGCTGGGCCGGTCCTGGTTTCTCCGCCGCCTGAACCATCTCTGGACCTGTCGCACTGAGCAGCCGGTCTGTTTACTTAAACTCTCTATGGAACTCTAGTAACAAAAGCAGGACAAGGAAAGAGAGTCAGTGCTGTCTTTAATGTTTGCAGTCATAAAATGATGGTAGTTGACTTGTCTCAAAAGACTTGGCTGTGAAGATATGTAATATTTCTATTGTGCTGTCATTCTTGTCCATTTACACCTTAAACACCAAAATCTCTGACTTCTATAATTAGAACACACATTAAGTAGGAAGCAGTGTTAGTTTTCTGAGGTAAGCAGGATGATTACCTGTGTGGGATGCTTTGATGTGCTGCAGAAATAGGATTCCAGGGTGGGATTTGGTGGAGCACGAACACGTTGCTTGTCGCTCACTCCCAGCAGAGAGGCCAGAGGAATCGCTACTGTCCTGGAAGGAGGAAAATACACCAGATGAGAAACACTGCTTGCACAGCTCACATTTGTCAGAAAGACGCATGCAAAACAGATGGGTATAACAGGCAAATGACAGATGACTCACCTCTCAAATATCTGTCTGATGACCAGGAAGCAGAGTGCGATAGGGACAGTAGCCCAGAGGTCTCGTGTTTTAGGGTAGACTTTGCCATCGTGATCCGTCAGGTCAGCCCAGCCGTGGCCTTCAGGAAACCAAATCCAGTCCGCCCATATCAGCTCGCTCAGACGAGACAACATCTTAAAGACAACACAAAGAGACAAAAGGATTTTTTCTGGGTTTTTTTTACCTCGTGGAAGGAAATTAAGATAGGTATTAAAAAGATGGTTTTGTCTCCTCTGTGATCTCCATTCATTTTCCATTATATAAATATAGAAACTCACTCAGCCCTGCCAATATCCTGAGAGGAAGGAGAGGAAACAGAGCGGGCTGAGGAGTGAGTATTGATTGGAGGTGATTAATCTCACTGGGCATCAGGCAACAGGCACCGTATCTGGGCACTTCCTGTTCCAGATGAAGGGAGGATTTTGTTATGGTGCACACAGTGCAATCAGAAATCCTGTGAGAATTCATCTAGGGAAGTAAACCGGACTTCAGTTTGGCAATGATTTCCATTTCTAGAAAAAACATTAACTATTGTCTGCAGCGGACGACACATTTACTGACACTTCAAAAGTGTGTCACATTTCCAACAGTTGCCACGTTGGACATCTCCATACACATCTAACAAAAGGGCCTGATGTTGACATTGACAGAACTTTAGAGAAAAAAAATGTTTGAATACTCAATAATGCCTTGTAATAATTAGGTGTTTTACAAAAATTATTTATCATTCATGTGTAACGCACTGTATGTTTGAATTAGGCAAAGGATATTGCACAAGGAATGCAACATGTCCTGAGAAGCTTTTGAGCAAGATCACTCGTGATATTACCCCATTAACTGAGTGTTAATCATTTCCACTATAACCTCTATAAAACAGGAATAAGCAGCTACTCCGGCAAACCTATAAAGATATTTTGCAGTCAAACTGGGACGACACCAGTGTTGCTGTAATTAGTGGCAGCTCGTCAGTGGAACACTGAGCTACCTGTGGACTTCAGTACAATACAATGTAAGATTAGCAGATTTTGAATCTGATCTTCATATTATACTGCTGTACCTTTGTTTCTGCCGCCAAAGCTTTGTGTCAAAGTGTGAGCTGAGTGGAAACTTTAGCTTGTCACACACTTCCTGACAGAGCCCATAATAAGGACTGTGTGTGTGTGGACTTTAACCCATTATAAGCTTACTAAGAATGCTCAGTGACTTGTGCAGCAGGAGTTTTTCTTCAACTAAGTATCTTTTGCAGTTCAAAGATAAACTGCCTTAGCTTGAAACAACAGCTGTGAAATATCAACCATCCAGTCTGTTAAAGTTAATCAGTGTGCGGGTTCCAATGAACCTGCTGCCTCCTCTTTGGCACCTCTCATGTCAGAAATATCAGTATATCTCATTTTCACTCCCTAAAACTGCCACTGAAATAAACACATGTACTTACTCTCAAAGCGTCCACCATTATGGTTGGCCAACTGCAGGTCATGTTAACTTTTTTGAACACTTCAAACAGAGAACGGGCTCTCTGTGGACTTATGGGATTTGAATGAACAAAGAAGATTTTACTGTCTAACAGGGGGAACTGGAAGCCACCCTGCAGGGGGTCGCAGAAGATCTCAGGTGTGCATTCTGCTTCTAAAGTACACATTTTTGTCTGTAGCTTTTCTAAACTTAACAGCTCACTTTCATTGCACAGAACAGCAACTGAAGCCAAATACCCAAACAGGTACCATTAAAATCAACAAGAACTAAAGTGTGTACCCCTGTGTTCCTTGGTGTTTATGTAAGACGTGACAGCAGCACCAGCCTTTCTGTAGCAGAAATAATTCAACAGTATGATGTCTGCTCCTGCCAGTGTGTGATTTCCTCAAGGGTTAACTGACTGGAGGACATCAATAGTTGGAAGAAGAACAGGTCTGGCTCCAGCAGTTTTGGCAGGTGTAACTGCTAGAAGGTAAAGTAAACTTGCATTTCATTTTGTTGGCCAACCCATGTTGACAGATCACCCAGTATAAAGTGTAATAAACATGTGAGACCAGTAGACTGGTGGATACAGCTCAGCTCAGGTATTTTATCAGTTCCTAATGAAACACATTTTGGATTAAAAAGGAAAAAACGTCACATTCTTAACTCAAATTATGCTACTGTACTTGGAAATGAATCACAGGCATCTGCTAAATGTGTTTTCACATTTATTACTGAAGATGCTCTGCGTGTTAATTGGTTTATTGTATTATCCTCTATCTGTTCTTAAGTTGGCATCTACTCTGGTATTACCACATCATCTAATCCAGCTTCATTACTCACCACTCAGTTAGTGCTAACACATTTCCAATTTCAGCTTTTGGAACAACCATAACGCAATGTGCTACTCTGGCACCAATGGTTTAGTGTTTCGTAACAGGTGTGGCGTTCTTGGATGGATCCCAAAAACAAAGTCCAACTGCACTTTAAATTTGAATTCACATTTCACTCCACGAAGCTCAGCTTCATTAAACACTGTACTAGAATGACCAATTATCCCCACTGCTGTCTGACATGACTTGTCTCGTATGGGTCACACTTAAAGAAAAAAAAAAAAAAGATCCTACACAACCCATAATGCCCACCTGCCTCCTAAATGGCCTCTTCTTATAAAGTCCACAGCCTGTTATACGGTACCACGAGTAGTCTTTGACCACCACCAATGGCTGCCATTTTGGTTGTTCTTGTGCACCTGTATGAGCATGCTAGTAGTTTCACACTATCCCACTGGTCTGTAAGCAGTGGCAAAAGGCTGGGAAGACAAAGACTGCAAGCTAGTAAACAATGCAGGTTTCAAAATCTTCAAAGTGTTCCCTGAGGGAGGAAATGCATTCAACATGTTTTTAGGCCTGAGGGATAATGCACCGTAAACAAACATTATCTTTGTTTATTGAGTTTTTGCCTCCTGGTACACCTTTAAAAATTGAAATTCTAAACCCCAGGGTATGATAACCCTTCATACTTTGGAAACCAGTCTCCAAAACCACAGGAGACTTCATACATTGGTTTTCACTGGCTAAGCAGTACTCATAAAGACAATAACTTTGTGTAGAAATCAATGGAACATCCATTAATAGGGATCTTCAGTGTGTGTTTTTTCTTAACTAAAACCTTGAAGGATGGAGGCTGTCCTATGCTGTGTAGACTGTAAAGCCCTTGGAGACAAATTGTTATGTTGAGGTATGTAAATAAGATTAATTTGACTTGCCTACAGGGGACAAACGAATTACTCATATCTTACATCTAAAATCCTAAAAGAGAGTCAAAGTTTCTCAGTCTGTAAAAAAGCTGCAGCAGGTTGCTTAATTTCAACTTTAGAGTTGCTGTCTTCATTTTAAGTTAAGCAGTTTGTGTCTGATACAGCTGTCTACGCTGTTTGCGTAAACCCGTGCAGGGAGTGGCTGAGTGCGCACGCATAGCGCAAGCGGGGAGTCTCCCGGACATAGCGGAACAGACAGTCTGACTCACCGAGATGGGGCTTTGAATAAGTTTCCCAACACCAAACTAACTTTCATTGAACGCTTATTACACTGGGCCACGTGTACTTCTTAGTTTGACTCACTCATATAACAAGAGAAAGCAGGGTTAACTTTGAGTGGCGACATCTCTAGCTTACGTTAGAAAACTTTTTACGCATACATAAATTACACCATAAGCGATATAAATGGCCGTTTATCTTTTGGAACCAACTTCTGCACTTCCTCAGGAGGGCCCTGGTGCTTTATTGGTTAGGCCTGAATGGTTTCGCGACCTTCTCTTATCGCGGTGTTCCTAAGCAAACATCCCCGACATCAGGACAAGCAAAGGCCTGTTAGCTCGCTAAACTTTGATGTGCGAGTCCCTTTAACGTCTCCCAACGGCTGAATCCGAGAGGGCTTCAGTTAGACGGGTGTCAGCGAAGTTTGGTCGGTACCCCCCCCGGTTAAAACTTCACATAAATCTTTTGGGGGGACGACTCTCCCGTTTCTGTCTAAAAATAGCAGTCTAAGGTGTGTGCCTCACGAGCAGTCTATGATTTGAGGCGGTAAAAGAGCTCGCACAGAAGGTTTTAAACTGTTAACAGACGCGAATGCATAGTCCACGAAGTAACGGTGCAGTCAACTTACCTCTCTTCACTGTACGCAGGCGGGCAATGTGCTTTCGAAATGTATGGCTGCTGCTCTTCCTCTGTTCCTGTTGTAGCCGTGGAGATTTCAAGTAGTTCTCGCCATCGAAAACAACAACTTGTTGAACGTTTAATGAGTTGCAATCCGCCTTTTTCTTTTCTCTAACCCTCAGGTTCGCCACATTCTCGTGGAAAAAACAACTGTGTCGCACTTTCTTCTCAAAGTCCTCCCTTGCGGTCGTGATTTCAGACTGGTCCAAACAATGGGAAAAATAATGTTTTGTTTATCACGTATCCGTCTGATAAAGGTAGTATGAATGGGGCTCGGCTTGTTACCGTTCAGCCGGGTATTTCAAGTGGTCGGATATAGTAGATATTATGGTAGTATGTTAAAAGAGGACCGGGGGCGGGGGCAGGCTATTTAAAGTGACGTGAGCCTCCACTGTGTATGAGGGGTGGTTAGTGCCCAAGAGGAAGGCTGAGAGGGGAAGGCACGTCCAGCTGATAAAATGGGACAGAGGTGAAAGTTTAACTTTTTCCTTTTAACTTGATCTGCAAAAATGTCTAAAATTCATTTTTGGCTTTGTCTTTATGACGTATTAAGGAAATTTTGTTTAGCATAAGGCTACAACATAACACGTGGAAAAAGTGAAGGGGTCTGAATACTTTCTGAATGCACAGTATGCAGCTCTCTCTTTATATGCTCTTTTTTTTGATAAAGATAATATGTGTAACAACATACCATTATAAATGAAGCATTGTGGTGTGGAGCTGCCTCGGCTTACAAATCATATTTTCCACGTGAGGGAGCATGGTTGTTTGGTACAGACCCCAGCAAAAATCACATCACACATCTTCATAATTTTATATTATTTTCAGTGAAAATGAAATTGAAAAAGAATTCCACTAAAATTGTGACTCATATTGCATTAGCAATATCTATCAGAAATAATCGCAATATTATTATTATTGTGATTTTTGCATATCGTTCAACCCTACTATAGATAATTTGACATATATAAATTGATAAAATGCTATTTGATTTTCATTTAAAAAATTATGGTGTGATGAATACAGGAGAAACTTGTGGTTTAAGTTTAATTAATTTTGCATTCCTGCATATCACATTCAAAATAAATTATTGTACTTAATAATATATATTGTTGTATAATATTATAATATTTGTAATTCTGTTCCCTCCTTCTGTTCCCCTATATCTTTTCTACAGTGGCCTGAAATTCCTCTTAATCTGTAATTATTACATATCAAATTTAAAATTATTCATAGGCAAATGTTATTCTTATGGCCCCTTGTCTTCAAACATGTTTTTTCTCCACACTTTTATTTCATGTGGAACATCAAGAAGTCTTTACAAAAACAACTCTCTCTTCTTAGAGAACTGGTTTCAGAATAATGTTCTGTTGGTTGGTCAGCTGCTTCAACCAAATGGTCAGCTAAATAACTATTCTGAATTTCTTGCAGCTTGTGCCACTCCAGTAACTCCCAAAGAGTTCCCCCTTACCATTCCTTCTGGAGCTGTAATGTTGTTGAGGGAAATAATTTATCCTGTTGTTCCTTCTCCTGATCCTTGTGAAACTGCTGTGGACTAAATATGTTTCTCATTTTGTAGTCACAAGACAAACAAAAAAAAAATAGAGCTTGTTTTTAATATTGTTACAGTGTCAGTTCTTCTTAAATACATAAAACATATTGACACCTGTTGCTCCCTCTGTGAAACCAACACAGAAACACCAGTGGATTATGCCTTGGTTTTGCATCCATACAGTGAATGTGTTGTTCTCAACTTCATCCAAATCCTTTCAGGTCGTGTTTTTTTTTTTTTAATGAACATAAGCATGTTTGGTTAAGTAGTTTTTCCACAGGTCTTTTCTGAGTTGACCTATATTTGGCACAGAGGGTGTGGTAATGCCACAGGCACTCTCATCATGGTTTCCTGTCACCTGTACTTATTTTTGGAAAGCTGACCAGCTCAAATAGTAAATATTCATGAAAATACTGCAATAAAGATAAAAAAGAAAGTTTGCCCTACATATCAGAAAGATAGATGGAAGGTTAAAGGTTAGCCTGTGCGCTGCATGCATGTATGGTATTGGATATTTCAACTGGGTGGTAGCGAGGCTTGTGCTGTGTGCTCGAATGTTGCTTCTTACCTCAAATTTAATGACAAAACTATCTTTAGTGTACTCTACATATTGTTCTTTCTTGATTTTCTCGCACACCTGATGGCTTTCATTATCATCTGGGGCCTTAAAGGTTAACTTGAAATTACTATGCTTATGAAATATCATGCATTATCATTAAATAACAATACATTGCAATGCATGGGCTCCCTGATGTTCTGCCATCTGACCGTCTGCCATTGTTGTGCGGTTACTCTGCTTTCTGTCTTCTTGTTGCTCACATGGACTTTGTTGTGTAGTCATATCGGAATGAATAATAAAAAGTGACTCAAATATTTTACCTACACGTAGTCCACGATTTCCTCCCCCTTTCATGACCATGCATTGGCAGCTCTTTTCTCCTCAAATTGCAGCAGCAGCAGCGTCAACAGTGTAAAAACGTTTCCTCATCCTACCATGTCTATGTGGCATTCATCTCCCCTCATACACACAGGCATGCCAAAGAGGGTCAAGGCATGTTTGGACGCATCAGACCAAACCCAAAACCCTGTCACAGACAGATTCACTGCACACGCCAGCTGTTAGACACACCTCAGCCTTTTCCATCTTCCTCATAACTGAGCTGGATATTCATGCACGCAGAGTCACCAGTGAATCATGGCGGGAGCTTGCTGAAGTGGGATTATCAACATTTTAACATAATTATGTCCAATTAAAATGGCCATTGTATACAGGCTTGTAATTATACTCCATACATAAACAAAAAGTATTTCATTTCATAATTTCCTTTCGTGTAAATTTCGGTTTGTTTGGTTTCACGGGTTCAAATCAACCAGGACTCAAGTTCAGATGTTTTCCACTTTCCTCAGTACCTCTTCTGACCTACAGAGAGCGGCAAACTCCCCTAAGATCAAACACCCAAACTCTGAGACAACCACTGTCTATTCTGTTGTCTGTTTAAACAAATGAAATGTCATTTCTGATTTGCATTTGATTTATCACACTAGAAAGACAGGCAGAATTATTCAGTAAACAACAATATATATAGCAGAGAGCTCTCACACTGACACTTTTTTCTAAATTGTACTTTATTTTCTTTTAAAGACATATGTTTTAAAACAGCAATTGTAGAGAATAAATAAAGAAACATTATGTTTGTTTTTTTGTTTGTTTTTTTTTTTACTTCCATAGGTACATTTATGTAATTAAAAACTCTATAATAAGTGTGTTCATTGTCTTGTAGACCGCAGGAATCCTCTTTTTTCCCCCCTTCTTAAATTAAAAAAGAAATTTTCACATCTTCCCCCTCATCAAATTGATTACCAAATAAATTAAACGTAAAAAATCAAGATAGAAAAATTCCCAGCCCTTCCTCCTGCTTTGTTAATTTGAAAAGTAGTGGCAGCAGAGAATCTTAACTCGTGAAGTTTTTAAGTCCTTTTAACTCCATTTTTAAACCAAGGTATGTACAGTGAGAGGAAATCCATTTCTCTTCCAGTTTAATTACCCAATGTTTTTAATTTACGTATAAATAATAAAACTAACTCTACATAACAATATTACCAATGGTAATCATACAGAGTAGTATTTTCTTTTGCCTCTGACTGTGTAGACTGGCCTTCTGTTAACGCCATAGACCACAAATCACACTATACAGTAGAACCCTGTTCAGTAGAATAACATCAGTGATATGCTTTTTCTTAACATGTAGATCTTGTTGCCGACAATAGAGTATGTACATAATATAAATGAATCCAGCAGTGGAATGATACAGTAGGAACTCTGGAGCACTTCTGATATTGCGGATGCTGATTCTGAACATGTATTTGTTGCTGATATTACTGCTGCTGTTGTTGTTGTTGTTTTTGTAAGCGCATACACGTGATACTGCTTTTTGTGAAGTGTTGCTCCTGTGCTATACGGTTGGTCAAACAACCAAACAAGGCTGGGACATCCCAAGTGGTTTTCTTGATTGAACTCTTAGGTTTTCCTGGAGGCAAAGGAGAGGAGAGAAAGAGAGAGAGAGAGAGAGAGAGAGAGAGAGAGAGAGAAAGAAAGAGAGACAGAGAGGGAGCGCAAAGCATTTTAAACCAAATCACTGAAATAAAACACATACATTTAAGACTTTGGAAGTGGAGTGGTGTCTGCAATACACACTGCTTGCACTGATGCCTCAGGGGGAGTCTCAGTAATCAACTAGTGTCCATGCAACTTAAATAGTGACAGTCATACTGCTGCAAGTGTATGCACGTTCTTAGAAAGTACTTTGTCATATCTTTTGGCAGGCAAATTAATTCAGAACATGCACAGTAGGAATTCTGGTGTGTGTGTTTGTGTGCTGGTGGTGTGGGGGGGGGGGGGGGGGGGGGGTGTAAACTCTCCAAGTTTTAGAAAACAGTTGGAGATTATTTCACATTTATTCTGAAAATACTCAGAACCACGCCATTCACCAAACTGTAGTTTCTCAGTGAGGAAGGATTTTAGATTCAGCATTTCAAATCATCCGCCAAAAAGTTTATTTGTGATGCAGGTTTCTGTGAACAGGACATCTGCAGGTACCAGAAACCACTAGTTAACCTGTTTTTAATGCCAGTTTATCTATATTTAATACCAATAGTCTATCAGAGCGGTAAATGTGAATCATATGTTATCTGTCAAAAACCCCTTAACAAGCAGACATTACACTCAAACCCACTTTATTTTCTTTAAACTCTACTTAGAATTTCAGACACCAAAATTTCTAAAGATATCAAATATGTTAAGGTGAATTTAAGGGAAGCCTGAATAAAATTCTGCACAAATAATTTTACATCTGATGTAAAGCTGTGTTGAGTTTGAAACAACATTAAGCTTCAATGGAGAGTTAAAACAATCTGATACAGAGTATGTATGATACTATCCCACAGTGTGGAGCCATAAGGATATTTACAGGAGAAAAAGGTGGGAAACTGTATGTTAAGGGGTGTTCAAAGTGAAATGAAATACATGAACTTGTCCTGGAAGTGATTTGTTTATTGTGGTACAGCAAAAAATTTACCAAAATCTGGTTGTACTACTGATCCAAACTGTGTGAATTTTGTTTCTTGGGACCAGAGACGTCCTCGAGTTTAAATATTGAATTTTCTTAGTAACTAAAAATCAGGCTTTGTCAGGCATGAGAATTAATTTTTTTTATTGATTTTTTTTAAACTTTTAGTCGTGTTAATGACCTGCAGATACCCTGTGCAAGACACACGATAAATTTCTGGTTGTTCTTTTGATATGAAGTGGACATTTTGGGTTATAATATTTGAATGTTTTTTGGTTATTATCTCTTATGTTTTTGTTTTTTTCCAGAATTCCTACAGAGGAATGCAGTTCCTCAGCCAGCAGCACGTGTCACAGGAACCAAACAGCTTTACCCAAAACCTTCTAGAGTAAGGTTAGTGTCTCAGTTGGTACAACACACACACACACACACACACACACACACACACACACACACACACACACACACACACACACACACACACACACACACACATTCACTTATACACAAATGTTTTTTCACATCTACTCAATACAAAACACTTGCAACACACGCAAATATAAATGTACACACCATCTTCTTTGGCTCACACACGCAGAGTCACTCATACACAAATACTATGTTGTCAACCATATACAGGGGCACGTTCAGTACAGTTTCAGTCTCACAAAAACCAAACAAAGTTCAGGCACAAAGTCACTTGGATTTGAGTTACAACCAAACAAAAACCCCGCATCACCGAAAAACTACCACACCAACCAACTAAACAGAGGGAATATGTAAGAATGATAATCATGACAGACAACAAAAAGGAAAGTAATCAAAATCAAAAAAGTCTAAGAGGAAAAAATTCTTATATATCCATATTTGATGGACAACAGGCTCATTTAGTTCTGAGCATTGAAGCTTTTAGAGGACTTTGAAAGAGAAAAACAGCATGTCATGATAATCAGTTACTTACAGATGCTGAGGTAAAGTGACAGTTATTGATCAGTGTTTGCAAGGATTAAAAACCAGGACAAAATAATAAGAGGAAACTCACAACGCACCAAACACAGTTCATGGTCGCCACAGTAACCCGCCATGCAGTTGAGCATGGTGAATCAAGGCAACGGCCCAAAATAAAAAAAAATTGCTAATGGCAACCATCACAGGCAATATCGCCACAGCAACCAACACAGGCCAATTAACTTACAACGCAGTGAGAAGGAAGGGGGGAGGTTTTAGCGGTTGCTAGGCAACCGTAGCCATAGCGACGCACGTCTCCACGATATATGTATGGACGGGACAGTCTTGAGAGTGGTGTGATGTTTTTTTCAGGAAAAATGGCATATGGCACAGCACAAAAACAATAAATGAAAAGTAAAACAAAAAATTAATGACGAACAGTAGTTGGCATTCAACCCTGCGACAGAACACTGGTTAGACAGAACATGAGTAAAACTGTCCCTACATACTGAGTAAAAAAAGAAGTAGCCACTTTTACACAACATCGTCTGATCCTTGAATTGTATTTCAAATTGATGGTATTTTCAGAGTGCTGTCACCTCGGTAAAGTTAATCTACTGTAGGGTTATTGACTTCTTCAGTCCCACATGAAAGATAGCCATTTAAGTGCTGAGCCCCCAATTACATCCACTCTGTCTCTTTAACTTCCAGACACATTTGCAGCTGTCTATCAATCCCTCCCCGACCCCTCGCCATCAACATACAGTAACTCACCTCCTTCAGTAAGGCCTGTTGGCGTCCTTGGGCCTCTTCAGCTGCACCTTCAGTCTCTTCATGCCGATCTGGAAGCCGTTCATGGCCTGGATGGCAGTCTGGGCGCTGGAGGGGTTGTCAAAACTCACAAAACCTGAGGAGGAGAAGATGGAATGAAAGAAGTAAACACAAACTTTAAGGCAAGCATCATATATGCGGAAAAAAAGCGAATGCAAATAAATCTAAAATTATATGTACTGTGAGAACCTCAAGGTGACAATAACCATCACAGACATTACCACCTCTATTACCACCAGCGTGACTCACCGAAGCATTTGCTCTGGTTGGTGGCGCGGTCAACAAACACCTTAGCAGAGATGACGTTTCCGAAGGGCAGGAACATCTGCAGTATCTCAGAGTCGGTGAACTCCTGTGGCAGGTGGTAGATAAAAATGTTACAGCCCTCGGGACCTGTACGCAAAGACAGGAGAGAGACAAGGACACGGAAATGACATGACGAGACAGGACATGTTAGGAGATCAGTAAAAACTGCAGTGTCGAGGGAACACTGGGAAAATTGTAAAGTTGGTCGGTATGAGTAACACAATGAGCAACAATAATAAAACATTTTATGAATAGAGCTCTTGATACTCGGAGATGCTTTACTTGAGAGTTAATAAAAAAAGAAAACTACAAAACCAACAAGAGCAGAATAGAATAGGAAGCAAAATCAAATATTACAAGCAGAGCAGCAGAATAGTTAAATATTAAACATTTATTTGTTTTCTTGTGTTGGAAGGTGGATGTTACCTTTGGGCAGAGTCAGGCCAGCTGTTTCTCCCCATTTCCATTCTTTATTCTGAGCCAAACTAATTGCCTCCAGGCTCAAAATACATATTTACCGCACAGACATGAGAGTTACACTTTTTCTTTTTTTTTTTTTCATCTAAATGTTTCATCAAAACATCAAATTATTCCTTTTAAAAACAAAGAGCTCAAGTTGTTTGTGTAAAAATGATTACAGCACCTCTGGATCTTTGTCCAACACACAGAGTTTTGTTCGATTAGACGATTATTTCAAGTTAGTTAGTTAGTTAGTTAGTTAGTTAGTTAGTTAGATGGAGTCAAGATCAGTTCTCAGACTGTCCAGTGCAGTGAACATCCAGTCTGCATTCATTTTTGTTGCATCATTATTGCTTCGTAATGCAGTTTAAGTGCAGGATGAAAAGTCTGCACTACACTATGACAATCTTAGAATGCAGTAATATAGCTAGAGTTTGATTAATTAGTAAATTAACTAATTAGTCATTTGGCAAAGTTAATCTGCAACAATTTTGATAACTGATTGAGTCATTTAAATAATTTTTCAAGCAAAAACCCAAAATATTTTCCAGTTCCAGCTTGCAGATGAACAAAAGCGGCTCTGGGAAATTTTTATTTTTGTGTTATTTATCACCATTTTCAGACATTTTATTTTATTTTACATTTCTATAGACAATTGTTCAGATAGTCAGAGAAAAACTGGACAGGTCAGGTCAGTGATGTAATTGTTCGTTGCAGCTCTAGTTCTGACAAAGATGAATGCAGACTTTATCTTCAATGTGATAAATGATATCATTCAAGAAAGTGTGTCGATACTCTCATTTTCATATCATACAAATATGGATGAAAACCAACAGATATCTTGAATGGCAGAAAGGGAAAATACTGATAATACAATCACTGTTTGCAAAAGGATTATGTGTGATATCAAGTGTGGGTGATTTGTGGTAAAAGGAAAACAACATGCGAAACCACCGGAATGTCTCTCTAAGATATGATTATTCCCCATGTGTGTACAGCTCTTTCGAGTTTACCTTCCCGTTGCTGCAGCTGCTGCGGCTGCTGCGGCTGCTGAGCCACCAGTGTGGGCTGGTGGGGGAACGGCTGTCCCACCAGGCCGTAGGCGGCGGGGTAGGTGGCTGACGGAGAGGAGGAACAGGTGAGCGGAGAGCAGCGGGTGAGGCGGGCAGAGCACTGCAAACTGGTCATTTTTTACTCAAAAACAAACATCTGACAGAGCAGCGTTCCCACCTACAGATTGAGGTGTTTTGCATACAGTTTGTGATGTGTGACTCATTCTATAGAGCTGCAGGTTATTTACATTTTGTAATATATGTGCATGTTTTGACTTTGGGTGTAGATTTCTACTTAAACATGCAGCGCTGGATAGTTGGGGAGTGCAAAGGTAATGTAGCTGTATTCCATTATGCCGCATAAAGCTGTTTTGCATTCTGGTTACACTGACTGAAAAGTTATTTCTAGGAACAGAAACTAAAAAAATCTGAGGTCCAGCGGTCAAATTTTATTTTGTGAGATTATTTGTTTGTTTGCACATCTGAGGTCAGTTTGAACTTTGTACATTTTTTCTTTTTCTCCCACAAACATCAATACCTATAAGTGCATAGCAGTGTATTTCTACAGATAAATGTCAGCTTACAATGACAATGAGACTTTGAGGCTCACCTGTATAGTGCTGCATGCCTGTATAAGCTTGCTGTAGGGGGTCCAGGACAGGACTCTGAGCTGTGGCACAGAAAACAAAATCGTCAGTAACTGCTGTACATCAACAAACACACACAAAATATGAATACTATTCGGAGCACATCAGCACGCTCCAAATAACATTTAGAGCTTTAGTTTCATTTCATTTCCTCTTAATTAGACCCTCGCTGTTGCACATCAAAGCAGGACGCCTGTGAAGACCTGTGGAGGAATACTTTACAACAGACACACAGTTATTGGGATGCGGCGGCTGTACCTTGATAGGCATGGACCCCGTTGGTGTACAGGGTTTCGGTTGCTGACTGGCCGTTGGGGGGAGCTGGCACAGAGGGGTAGCTGTTCACTGCAATTGGTGGAGGCAGAGCAGGAACGGGTGTGGCTGCGATGGAGGGTGGAGTGCTGGTACCTGCAGACGTGTATGGAGCATGTTTTTTTTTTATTATTTCTATTTATAGTTGAACAACAGTATAAATGTTTAATTTGCAGGAAAAAAAACTGCAGATAAATACAGAATTTTCATTTTTCTAAATCTTTAATGAAATAAAAATATCAACAATTTACTGCCTCTTGTTTCACTACTTGTTTATTTCTAAATTGAAGTACTCAGTACTTTTAGTAATACTGATACTCACTGGTTTTTAAAGCTTAAAAGTTAAAGCTAACATGGCTACCATCACGACAGTCTGAAAAAGAGAAAAACTACAAAATAGATGTTTGTTATTTTGTCCTCTTAGGTCCACCTCTCCTTGTGTATCTGTCCTCATATTTCAGGCAGAAATCTAATCAAGGCCGGCCGGAGCCAGACATCTCTGCCTCTCATTACCTGAGGAGGGGGTGATGGATGCGATCGGCGTGGCAATGATGCTGCTGGGGTTGAGGGCAGCGAGCTGCTGCATCTGAACCGCCGCCACCGTGGCAACGGGAGAGAGGTAGGCCGACTGCGCCACCAGGGCCTGCTGCTGCATCAACTGGAGGACGGACAGGGGGAGAGAGAGGTTGTGATTGAGGGGGAGAGAGGGAGTCAGGAGATTTGGAGTTTAGAGAATGCGTGTGTAGAGTGTAGGCTGTGGTCAGTGTGTTTTCTCAGAGTCTAATCGCAGGCTTGTAAAGTAAAACACAGACAGACACACTAAGCTCAGATTTTCATTATTCACTAGCTCAAATAACCTGATCCAGTCATAAAAATCCAACATGTTTGATATAATTGCGATGGCTCCAGACTGAACCTCAATCCGTCAATATATCCGAAGGCCACATCACTGCACACTGCAACACAACACAGACCAGCTGTCCTTCGTGACCGGCTCCGTTTTTGCAACCCGGTGCAGACACTTCACAGTATTTATATCAGCCATTAGGACCAAATCAAGGTAATAAT